>NC_045958.1:53772303-54019391 GCF_010909765.2 Amblyraja radiata | reverse complement strand
GGCAGGTGAGCACAGGAGGGTGGGTAGCTCTGCTGGTGAGGGATGGAATTCTGTCCCTTGCGAGGGAAGACTTAGGGACTGACGAGGTAGAATCACTATGGATTGAGTTGAGGAATTGTAAAGGCAAGAAGACACTAATTGGTGTTATCTACAGGACCCCCAAATAGTAGCCCGGATGTAGGGGTAAGTTGCAGCAGGAGTTAAAACTGGCATGTAACAAAGGTAATGCCACTGTGGTGATGGGGGATTTCAATAGGCGGGGTAGACTGGGAAAATCAGGTTGGTTCAGGACCCCCAAGAAAGAGCGTTTGTAGGAATGCCTCCGAGATGGATTCTTAGAGCAGCTTGTAATGGAGCCGACCAGAGAAAAGGCAATTCTGGATTAGTGTTGTCCAATGAACAGAGATATGATAAGAGAACTCGAGGTTAAAGGAACCGCTTGGAGATAGTGATCATAATATGCTTAGTTTAATCTGCAATTTGAGAAGGAGAATGTTAAATTGGAAGTGTCAGTGATGCAGTTGAACAAAGGGGACTATGAAGGCATGAGAGGGGAGCTGGCCAAGATAGACTGGAAAGGGATCCTAGCAGGAATGACGGTGGAACAGCAATGGCAGGAATTTCTGGGAATAATCTGGAAGACGCAGGATCATTTCATTCGAAAAAGGAAGAAAGATTCCAAGGGGAGTAGGAGGCAACCGTGGCTGACAAGAGAAGTTAGGAATAGAATAAAATTAAAAGAAAAGATGTATAACACAGCAAAGTGTAGCCGGAAGCCAGAGGATTGGGAAACTTTCATAGGACAACAGAAGGAAACAAAACGGGCTATACGGGCTGAAAAGATGAAGTATGAAGGGAAGCTGGCCAGGAATATAAAGAAGGACAGTAAAAGCTTCTTTAGATATGTTAAGGGAAAAAGAGTAGCAAAGTCAAATGTGGGTCCCTTGAAGGCAGACATGGGTGAAATTATTATGGGCAACAAGGAAATGGCAGAAGAGTTCAATAGGTTCTTCGGATCTGTCTTCACTAAGGAAGACACAAACAATCTCCCAGATGTACTGGAGGACAGAGGATCTAAGGGGGTAGAGGAACTGAAAGAAATTTTCATTAGGCGAGAAATAATATTGGGTAGGCTAATGGGACTGAAGGATGATAGATCCCCTGGACCTGATGGTCTGCATCCCAGGGTCCTCAGGGAGGTGGCTCTAGAAATAATGGACGCATTGGTGATAATTTTCCAATGTTCAATAGATTTCAGGATCAGTTCCTGGGGATTGGAGGATAGCTAATGTTATCCAACTTTTCAAGAAAAGAGCGAGAGAGAAAACGGGGAATTACAGACCAGTTAGCCTGACTTCAGTGGTGGAAAAGATGATGGAATCAATTATTAAAGAGGTAATAATGGGGCATTTGGGTAGCAGTAAAAGGATTAGTCCAAAATTAGACTAAAATTAGAGCACATGGTATTGGGGGTAGTGTGTTGATATGGATAGAAAATTGGTTGGCAGACAGGAAGCAAAGAGTAGAAGTCAACGGGTCCATTTCAGAATGGCAGGCAGTGGCGAGTGGAGTGCCGCAAGGCTCGGTGTTGGGGCCGCAACTGTTTATCATATATATTAATGATTTGGATGAGGGAATTAGGAGCAACAATAGCAAGTTTGCGGATGACACAAAGCTGGGTGACAGTGTGAACTGTGAAGTGGATGTTAGGAGGTTGCAGGGTAACCTGGACAGGTTGAGTGAGTGGGCAGATGCGTGGCAGATGCAGTATAATATAGATAAATGTGAGGTTATCCACTTTGGTGGCAAAAACAAGGGGGCGGATTATTATCTCAATGGGGTTAGGTTAGGTAAGGGGGAGGTGCAGTGAGACCTGGGCGTCCTTGTACGCCGATCTGGCTGAAAGTTGGCTTACAGGTACAGCAGGCAGTGAAGAAAGCTAATGGAATGTTGGCCTTCATAACAAGAGGATTTCAGTATAGGTGTAAAGAGGTTCTTCTGCAGTTGTATAGGGCTCTGGTGAGACCACATCTGGAGTATTGTGTACAGTTTTGGTCTCCTAATTTGAGGGAGGACATCCTTCTGATTGAGGCAGTGCAGCGTAGGTTCACGAGATTGATCCCTGGGATGGCGGGACTGTCGTATGAGGAAAGATTGAAAAGACAAGGCTTGTATTCACTGGTGTTTAGAAGGATGAGGGGGATCTTATAGAAACATATAAAATCATAAAAGGACTGGACAAGCTAGATGCAGGAAAAATGTTCAGAAAGCTTGATGAGACGGCTGAACATTACAGGACAAAAGACTAAGATTCTCTTGTGTATCATAAATGAAGACAAGTCTGTGTTTAGTCATCGTGCCTCAGGTTTGGAAATATCTGGTCTGAACAAAGATAATTTTGTACAACTATCTGATGTGTTTACACATAAGACCATGCCTGTTTCCCATCCAAACATTCCCAAGCAGGAAGACCTGAAGCAATGGCCTTACTTGAAGGTTATCAAGATTCCTAAAATAGACTCTGGCATCAACCTACTCATTGGAACAAATGCTTCGAAGGTATTTGAACCTTGGGAGCTTGTCAACAGCCAAGGGGACGGACCATTTGCTGTGAGGACCTGACTCAGTTGGGTCATCTATGGCCCCCTGAGAAGAGCCGACGAAAGTAGGGATGAAAATGGCTACCCTGCTGTGCTGTCAATCGAATATCTACCGTAAACTTAGAGGAGCTACTGGTCAAGCAATAGAATCACGACTTCAATGAAAGAACCAGCAAGGAATCAGAAGAAATGTCCAGAGAAGAGGTAAAGTTCTTAGATATTATGAATCACTCAGTAAAAATGATAGATGGACACTATTGTCTATGTGTGAATTACCTTTCAAACAAGAAAGCATCAGTTTGCCGAATAACCGTTGCATTGCATCCAGAACTTGAAACACAGGTTTGGCAAGAATAAGAAATTTCATGATGAATATACATCTTTCCTCACAGGAATGATTGATAATGGTTTTGCTGAAATGGTACCAGTGGACCAGCTGAATCAAAGTGATGGAGAGCTCTGGTACATCCCACACCATGTGGTGTATCACTCAAGGAAAGGGACCTTGAGGGTGGTCTTTGACTATGGTGCAGTCTTCATTGGGACATCACTTAACTGCCAACTGCTGCAGGGTCCAGACCTTACCAACTAACTCATTGGAGTTCTCATCAGATTCAGACAAGAACCAGTTGCTTTGATGGCTGATATCAATGCAATGTTTCATCAGGTCAAGGTATCAGAAAAGCATATTGACTATTTGCAAATCCTGTGGTGGCCTGAGGGTGATGCACAGCAAGCTCTTGTTGAATACCAGACAAAGGTACATCTCTTTGGAGCAGTGTCATCACCAAATTGTGCTAACTTTGCATTAAGGAAGACTGCTGAAGACAATGAAGCTTGTTTCCCAGCAGAGGTGACAAACACAGTAAAGAACAACTTCTACGTAGATGATTGTTTAAAGTCCATGCCTTCGGAACAGGAAGCAAATCAAATAGCAGCACGCCTGACTTCCCTCTGCCAAAAGGGAGGATGCATGCAGTCAAAGTGGATCAGCAACAGCCAGGCTGTTTTGACATCCATTCCACAAGAACACAGAGCCAAGGAGACCAGGTAGGTTGGACTTGGACAAAGACAATCTGCCTATGGAAAGAGCACTGGGATTGCACTGGTGTGTTGAAACGGATGTGTTCAGAATTGTGGTACAAGAACGACCATACACCCGACGAGGCATCTTATCTGTAGTTGGCTTTATATACGATCCTTTAGGATTTCTTGCACAATTTACTCTGCCAGCCAAGCTGAGTATGCAGGAGCTCTGTAAGGAAAGATTCAAATGGGATGAGAGCATAACGCAAACCTTCTCTCAGTGATGGACAGAACAGATGGCAGATCTCAACAAGATGTCGGAGTTTAAAGTGGACCGGTGCAAGAAGCCCACAAACTTTGGTCAAATTAGATTGACACAGTTGCACCACTTTTCAGACGAAAGTGAAAATGGCTACGGTTCTGTTTCATATCTAAGACCAGAAGATGATAAGAAAGAAGTGCATGTTGCATTCATAATAGGAAAAGCCAGAGTGGCACCATTGAAGCAAATGACGATTCCCAGAATGGAGCTTACTGCTGCAACCTAGCTGTCAGAGTTGACGTATTGCTGCAAAAGGAATTACAGCTTCCACTGGACAAATCCATCTTCTGGACTGATAGCACAACAATGCTAAAGTACATCAACAACAAAAACAAACGCTTTCAAACATTTGTAGCAAACAGGATCTCTTTTGTAAGGGATGCTACTAATGTATCACAGTGGAGATACTTGGCACAAAGGAAAATCCTGCAGATGAAGCCTCTAGAGGACTAACAGCAGACTGCTTCTTGAGCAGTAAGAGATGGATCAAGGGACAAGAGTTGATCTGTAAGCCAGACAGAGAATGGCCAAATATTAACCTGCAATCTGAAATCTCTGTAAATGATCTGGAAATCAAGCAAGATATCACCGTGAACATCATTGTCAAGGATCCATTGGACTCAGCGAACTATTTAATTACCTATTTCTCATCTTGGAATAAGCTGAAGACTGTGGTAGCTTGGTTTCTTAAACTAAGGGCAATGCTCTTGCTGTTGACTCAAAAAAGAAAGGCGATTGCTATAGGTATCTTTGAAAAAGATCCTGGCAAACCAAAGGGCCTGTCCCACTTGGGCGACCTAAATCCGCAAGTCCAGAAGAGTGTCTTCGACCTTCAAGCTCGAGGGCACTCTCCTGGAAAGCCTCGAGCTGGATCGACCGGCCGTGTTGAAACCGCGAGCTGGATCGACCAAACGCGAGCTGCATCTACTGACCGCACACACACACACACACACACACACACACACACACACACACACACACACACACACACACACACACACACACACACACACACACACACACACACACATACACACACACACACATACACACACACACACACACATACACACAAACACACACACACGCACAAACGCATCGCGAAGGTGGGGGCCAGGGAAAGCGGAGGAGCACTGTCTGCGCGATGAAGAGGAAGGTAAAAGGCTGCCACAGAGTACCGTAAGTCCTTTAGAGAGCGGGAGGGGGGGGGGGGGAGGGGGCAGAGAAAGGGTGAGAAGGAGAGAGAAGGGGGAGAGAAGGGATACAGAAGGGGAGAGAAGGGGGTAGAAGGGGGAGAGAAGGGGGGAGAAGGGGAGAGAAGGAGGGGGAGAAGAAATTGAGACATTTTAATGAAGTTTAATAAAGTTAGCGGGCATTTTACCTACGGGTATGTCTTCCTAGGTTGTGAAACTCCAATGAGTCAATCAAAATGGCCAGTCAGTGAAGGAGATGGCCTACGACTGCCCTCGAGAGCCTGTAAGTAAATAGTGACCCCACTCCACTGCACTAGGAGTGAAAAAGACCCATGCCGACCAAATTTTACATGCAGAAAAATTTTAAATATCCTGAAAAACGTTCCGCGACCTAGCTGAGGCCGCGAGTAGGCGGGAACCTCCCTCAAGCATGAAGTAGAGTTCCAGCCACCTCATACGACCTCCTAGGACCTTGTGTCGACCATGCTGCGAGTTTGAGTCCAGGGCAAACTCTTCTAAACTCGCAGCTTATGTCGCACAAGTGGAACAGGCCCTTAAAAGGGCTGTCCCACTTGGGCAACCCAATCGGCAAGTTTAGAAGAGTTTAGGAGAGTTTGAAAAAGTGTCATGTTGAAGACCTCCTTCGACTATGTAGAAGACCTCCTTCCACCTCCTTCGACTATGTTGAAGACCAGCTTCGACTAGCTACAACTAACTTCGGGAAAATTGGATGCCGAATAGTGGAGAGTGAAGACGACCTCCTTCGATCTCCTTCGACCTCCCTTCGACCTCCCTTCGACTATGATGAAGACTATCTACGACTACCTTCGACTACCTTTGATTACCTTGGACTACCCTCGATTACCTACGACTAACATGCCGACCTACTACGACCTACTACGACTAAACCTACGAGTAAAAAAAGTATCGAATTTTTCCATGGCGACCTTTTTTTACTTGCGGGCATTTTTTAACATATTGGAAAAAACGGCCTAGACCTAGCTGAGGCCTCGAGTACGCGGAGACCACTCTCGAGCATGAAGGAGAGTTACGAAGACCTCCTATTAAATTTTTTTTTTTTAATTTCTTTATTTATATAGCACATTTTTAGTCAACTTGCATTGACCCCAAAGTGCTTCACATAATTACATTCACACACACAGGCAAAGATGGGTGAAGTGTCTTGCCCAAGGACACAACGACAGTATGCACTCCAAGTGGGATTCGAACCAGCTACCTTCCGGTTGCCAGCCGAACACTTATGTCGACCATGCTGCAAGTATGAGTCGAGAGCAAACTCACCAGAACTCGCGGATTAGGTCGCCCAAGTGGGACAGGCCCTTTTAGGAGAGTTTGAAAAAATGTCATGTTGAAGACCTCCTTCAACTATGTAGAAGACCTCCTTCGACCTCCTTCGAGTATGTTGAAGACTAGCTTCGACTAGCTATGACTCACTTCGGGAAAATTGGGCACCGAATAGTGGAGAGTGAAGACGACATCCTTCGATCTCCTTCGACCTCCTTTTGACCTCCCTTCGACGATGATGAAGACTATTTACGACTACCTTCGCCTACCCTTGATTACCTATGACTAACATGCTGACCTACTACAACCTACTACGACTAAACCTACGAGTAAAAAAAGTATTGATTATTTCCATGGCGACCTTTTTTTACTCGCGGGCATTTTTCAACATGTTGCAAAATACGCCGTGACCTAGCTGAGGCCTCGATTACTCGGGGACTATTCTGGAGCATGAAGGAGAGTTACAAAGACCTCCTACGACCTCGTGTCGACCATGCTGCGAGTATGAGTTGAGGGCAAACTCGACAGAACTCGCGGATAAGGTCGCCCAAGTGGGACAGCCCCTTTAGCATGAATGACTCTACAGTCCTAAAAAGCTGGACTAAAGGGCCTGTCCCACTTGGCCACAATTTGCGCGCCATTGACGCGACCACCAAAAAGCATGGCGAGGCGTGGAGGAGTGCTGCACGAAATCTTTGCACGCCACCGGCGTGGGATATCGTTTACGCATGCGGACGAACTGCGGTCGCATCTGACGTCCTGACCTCGTATGTGTAGAGCATGGTGACGCATGATTACATCACCGTGCATCACCATGCGGTGCCCATACGCAGTCGGCCCGCCTTTTACACGTCATGGATATAAGCACGCGCAATTTTAAAATTTGCACAGTTTCGTAGAGAAGACTTCATGGTGAACACAAAAATACACTAAACTGGAAAGTGAATTGATGCTTCACTTGCAATGACTGTTTGGGTCCCTGGATTGTGGGTAAGGAAGAGGTTAAAAAGACAAATGTTGTATCTCCTACAGCTGGATGAATAAATGACATGAGAAGGAGTGCAGTTGGTAGAAATGGAAGAGCAAACCAAATAAGTGATACAATATGTTGGAGTAACTCAGTGGGACCGGCAGCATCTCTGGAGAGAAGCAATGGGTGACGTTTCGGGTCGAGACCCTTCTTCAGACCGAAGAAGAGTTTCGACCCGAAACATCATCCATTCCTTCTCTCCAGAGATGCTGCCTGTCCCGCCGAGTTACTCCTGCATTTTGTGTCTACAATTTAAACCAGCATCTGCAGTTCCTTCCTACAGATTAATTTGGTCTGCAGATTGCTACTTTTCATTCACCTCTTTTTTTGAATAGGGGCATTACATCTGCAGTTTTTCAATTGCTAGCACCACTCAAGAAACTGGAACATTTTAGAAAATCACCATAAATATCATAAACTGGGTAAATATCATAAACTGGGTATTCAAATGACGTCACGCGCTCCAGATGGCTGTGCTGACGCATGAAGGCACGTGATGACGCGCGCGACAGTCACTACCGGCCTGTCGCGTAAATGACGGCCAAGTGGGACAGGCCCTTAACTCAGCGGGACAGGCAGCATCACTGGGGAGAAGGAATGGGCGACGTTTCGGGTCGAGACCCTTCTTCAGAGTGCTGACTTCTCAGTCTGAAGAAGGATCTTGACCCAAAACGTCACCCATTCCTTCCCCCCAGAGATGCTGCCTGTCCCACTGAGTTACTCCAGCTTTTTGTGTCTATCTCCTTGTTCTATAGGTCCAGTGTTCTGAAATTATTACAGGAAGTAAAATTCACCAAATCCAAAGCAGTAAACATAGAAACATAGAAACATCGAAACAGCAGAGACTCCGAAATATAACACCTTTCCTATCCATGTACCTGTCCAAATGTTTTGTAAACGTTGCAATAGTCCCTCTCTCAACAACCTTCTCCGGCAGCTTGTGCCCCCTCACCTTAAATCTATGTCCTCTCATGATTTTGTACAATTCAATAAGATCACCCCTCATCCTCCTGCACTCCAAGGATTAAAATCCTAGCCTGCACAACCTCTCCCTATAGCTCATGCCCTCGAGTCCTGGCAACATCCTCGTAAATCTTCTCTGTACCCTTTCATAGAAACATAGAAAATAGGTGCAGGAGGAGGTCATTTGGCCCTTCAAGCCAGCACCGCCATTCATTGTGATCATGGCAGATCATCCACAATCAGTAGCCTGTGCCTGCCTTCTCCCCATTTCCCTTTATTCTGCTAGCCCCTAGAACTTTATCTAACTCACTTTTAAATTCATCCAGTGAATTGACCTCTACTGCCTTCTGTGGCAGAGAATCCCACAAATTCACAACTCTGGGTAAAAAAGTATTTTCTCATCTCAGTTTTAAATTACCTCCCCTTTATTCTTAAACTGCGGCCCCTGGTTCTGGACCCCCCCAACATTGGGAACATTTTTCCTGTATCTAGCTTGTCCAGTCCTTTTATAATTGTATATGTTTCTATAAGATCCCCTCTTATCCTGTGAATACAAGCCCAGTCTTTCCAATCTTTCCTCATATGACAGTCCCGCCATCCTGGGGATTAACCTCATGAGCCTACGCTGCACTGCCTCAATAGCAAGGATGTCCTTCCTCAAATTAGGAGACCAAAACTGAACACAATACTCCAGATGTGATCTCACCAGGGCCCACATCTTTCCAACTTGACCACAACTTTCCTATTACAGGGTGACCAAAACTGAGCACAATACTCTAAATGTGGCCTCATCAATGGCTTATACAACTGAAACTGACCTCCCAACTTCTGTACTCAATACTTTGACCACCTTATCTACCTGTGACACCACTTTCAAGGAACAATGTACCTGCATTCCTAGATCCCTCTGCTCTACAACACTCCCCAGAGACCTATCATGTAACCATTCACTGGATGTTCATTTATTGGGTAAACTCACATTGAGTTTTGAATACAAAGTGAATCAAAAGGATGTTGTTGGATGGTTGCAATGAGGCAGATTGTCCTGGATCGTATTGAATAATGGAGAAGCATATATATGCATATATAAACATTTGGGTAGAGGGCCTCCATTCCTGAATATTTAGACACATTAAGTTCACCTCCCTATCTTTCATATCCCTGATTATCTAGAATGTTGTTAGTAGGCCGGGAACACATGTCAAACCACAATATTCATGGTGATGAGGTGGAGTTCACAGAGCTGGCCAAGGCATTTGACCGATGACAAATCGTCCATTTTGTGTGTCACGGTTTGGTTCTGTCAATACTGATGCCCTGAGCCTCAGCAAAAGCCCTTGATGACACATGGTTACATTATCTTCTCCAAAATTAACATTCACTTCTATTTTTTTAAGACTAACCCTACTCGCAATCACTCTTCAGCAAGCTAGCATGTCAATAGACAATAGATAATAGGTGCAGGAGTAGACCATTCGGCCCTTCGAGCCAGCACCGCCATTCAATATGATCATGGCTGATCATTCACAATCAGCACCCCGTTCCTGCCGTTCCATCATATCCCCTGACTCCGCTATCTTTAAGAGCTCTATTTTACTTTCTCTTGAAAGCATCCAGAGAATTGGCCTCCACTGCCTTCTGAGGCAGAGAATTCCACAGATTCACGATTCTCTGGGTGAAAAAGTATTTTTCTCATCTCCTTTCTAAATGGCTGACCCCTAATTCTTAAACTGTGGCCCCTGGTTCTG
Source organism: Amblyraja radiata (assembly GCF_010909765.2). Classification (NCBI taxonomy): domain Eukaryota; kingdom Metazoa; phylum Chordata; class Chondrichthyes; order Rajiformes; family Rajidae; genus Amblyraja; species Amblyraja radiata. The sequence goes on along the minus strand of NC_045958.1, from coordinate 54,009,204 downwards.
GATTCCCCAAACATTGGGAACATGTTTCCTGCCTCTTGTGTGTCCAATCCCTTAATAATCTTATATGTTTCAATAAGAACTCCGCTCATCCTTCCAAATTCCAGAGTATACAAGCCCAGCCGCTCTATCCATTCTATCCATTGAGGATCCCTTCACACACTGCTAAGGGGTCAGAGAGGTGAGATTGGTGTTGTCTTCCTATTACCAAGAGTAATTCCCACATAAGTGGGATTAACGGGTCAGTTTCAGAATGACAGGCAGTGACAGGTGGGGTACCGCAAGGCTCAGGGCGGGGACCGCAGCTATTTACAATATACATTAATGATTTAGATGAAGGGATTATAAGTAACATTAGCAAATTTGCAGATGACACAAAGCTGAGTGGCAGTGTGAACTGTGAGGAGGATGCTATGAGGATGCAGGGTGACTTGAACAGGTTGGGTGAGTGGGCAGATGCATGGAAGATGCAGTTTAATGTGGATAAATGTGAGGTTATCCACTTTGGTGGCAAGAACAGGAAAGCAGGTTATTATCTGAATGGTGTCAGGTTCGGAAAAGGGGAAGTACAACGAGATCTGGGTGTCCTTGTTCATCAGTCACTGAAAGTAAGCATGTAGGTACAGCAGGCAGTGAAGAAAGCTAATGGCATGTTGGCCTTCATAACAAGAGGAGTTGAGTATAGGAGCAAAGAGGTTCTTCTGCAGTTGTACAGGGCCCTAGTGAGACCACACCTGGAGTATTGTGTGCAGTTTTGGTCTCCAAATTTGAGGAAGGACATTCCTGCTATTGAGGGAGTGCAGCGTAGGTTCTTGGGTTAATTCCCGGGATGGTGGGACTGTCATATGTTGAAAGAATGGAATGACTGGGCTTGTATACACTGGAATTTAGGATAAGAGAGGATCTTATTGAAACATATAAGATTATTAAGGGATTGGACATGCTAGAGGCAGGAATCATGTTCCTGATGTTGGAGAAGACCAGAACCAGGGCCACAGTTTAAGAATAAGGGTAGGCCATTTAGAACAGAGATGAGGAAAAAAAATTTCACCCAGAGAGTTGTGAATCAGTGGAATTCTCGGCCTCAGAAGGCAGTGGAGGCCAATTCTCTGAATCCATTCAAGAGAGAGTTAGATAGAGCTTTTAAAGATAGCGGAGTCAAGGGATATGGGGAGAAGGCTGGAATGGGGTACTGATTGTGGATGATCAGCCATAATCACAGTGAATGGCGGTGCTGGTTTGAAGGGCCAAATGGCCTACTCCTGCACCTATTGTCTATTGGCTATTGTCTATAAGTAAGGCATTAAGAAGATCATTGCCCAGCTCTCATCAAGTCAATAAAGATTGAAGTTTTCAACTGCACACTGCATACTTCAGGCACGTGTTCACCAAGGAGTGTGGTTTATTCAAGTTCAAGTTCAAGTGAGTTTATTGGCATGTGTCCCTGATAGGACAATGACATTCTTGCTTTGCTTCAGCACACAGAACATAGTAGGCATCTATGCAGCTCAGTTTCATGGCCATTTTTAAAAATACATCTTCACAGAGGTAGAAGACTCCATATTAATGTGTGCAACAGAACCATTGTTTAAATGTCAGCATCAATCAAGTTGTTTGGAAGTCTCAGTTCTGACATTGGCTTGTCTGGATTGATGGTACTAGCAGTCAGAAGCTCATTCTCTGGCCTGAAAATAGACTAAAAATAAGCCTCTACTTTCTAGAGGTCTCCTTGAATCTCACCACTATGAAATTCATTAACTTCCCTTCCTCCTTTTAAAACTCCAAGCTTGATGCCACGTTCTTGATTTACTGTGCTTTTCTCTTGCTCCTTTCAACCCTGATGATTGATGGACCTTAGTTGTTCATCTAAGTTTCTCAATACAAGTGCATGCAGTTTCAATTAAAAGTATTGCAAAAGCATGTCAGCTGTAATGTTACTCTCAAATGATTTATTTTCCATTTAAACTGGAGATGCTAATAATACAGCATTAGGCTTGTATTCATTTCCTTCAGAATTTAGATTATTTTAAACATCAGTCTTTTGTCTATTGCAGATCCTGTCAGTGTTCACCTCCAGAAAATGTTTAAAGCATTCCATTGTGGCTCAGACAGCATATTCCAATGCACTCTAAAGAATTGCCTGATGACCATTGGCATGTCTGTAACTTTAAATGCCAAAGAAAACTTCCTTGAAATATTGCTACCAATTGGATATGAGAAGATTTCTATAATCATAACTATTATTTGGTTTTATTCGTGCCCTGGACCAGAAATGAATGTGAGTCATTCTTGTACTCAATGTTTATGAAGTAAAAGTCATTTCACAATAACAAGTTGAGATGGTTTAAAACAGGTTTGCATTTGAAAGATAAGAAGTTCATCCTGATTTTACTTCGGAGTCACGTGAGTGACTACGTGAAGAACCCCGCCACGACGCATGCGTGTCATATCGCTTCACGCTTGCGAAACGACAGGCGGGGTGGAGTGTCTCCCGCAGCGGTAAGTTTGAAACCGCGACCTGCAGGTAAGTGATTTACTCTGCGGTAGTTTTTGTCCCCGCGCTGTTTTTACACAGGGGGGGAAGCTGGACAAAATAGTGTCCACAAGTGCTGCGAATAAAGCTGGCTGGGGAGGACCGCAAAGTTGCGGGAGCCAGCAGCAGCTGAAGGCACAAGCCCCGTAAGGGATCAGCTGTGCCGACTTTTGGTCCCGCGCCGGCCAGAACACCATGGCCGGGCGGGAGACTTCAAATGGGGCCGTCGACTTTTTGGACAAGTCGAAAACGGCAGGAGACGGGGTGAAACAACGTTCCCCCGTAGCGACAATTTTAACTTGGACCTGCAGGTAAGAGCTGCGGTCTTTTTGAGTTTTTACCATGCTAATTACAGGTGGAGAAACCAACGGGCTGCGACAAAGCTGGTGGGCTAGATGGGATCAGCTGTGCCCGATGTCGCCTCCGCACCGGCCAGATCCACTCCACGGCAGTAAGGACAAAGCTGGTGAGGGAGGACCACGGAGCAGCGGGCAGCCAGCAACAGCCAGCGGCACTCGGATCACCGATAGTGGGATCAGTTGTGCCCGATGTCGCCTCCGCACCGGCCAGATCCACGCAGCCGGGCGGAAAGGCTTGACACAAAAACAAACAAGGTCGTGGACTCAGAGGAGTCCGACTTTGAACAACCGCGGGCGGTCAGCGACCGAGAGTGCTGGAGCCGGATGGAGCGGTGTGTGGAGCATTTGCTCCAATGTGACAGACTCCGGGAGATGGAGTCGGGTCACTGTGGGCCCTATGATAAACCCACAGCAGTACGTCTTGAAGGGCTGCACAGTGCTTCTACCCCATCAGAGGGGAGCACTGCGGGTCAGTTCTGGGCTGACCTGGAAGAGGGGTCCGCAGAAGGAAAGACAAGTGTGCAAGTGGTGCAGGAACAAGAGAAAATGGACTCCAACAAACACTACAGCCAAAGACAGCACCCTACGCACCCACCAGCAGAACTGGTGAAAGCTCGAAAGCCCGGTATTCAAAACATGAGTCTTTTTAGGCCATGGCCCAGGCCGGCCTTCTTGGAAGATGCGGGGACCTCCAACGCCAACCAAACCGAAAATCCAGACACCAGCGCAACAACAGCAGCGAAGAACCTACAAAAAGAAGTAAACCTGGCACTGGTAACTATGGAGGTAGGTGGGTCTGGTTCCCTACAAAATACAGGGAGCATGGAGGTTGGGGGGAGACTACACTCTTTACTGAATGCATGGAGCATGTTAACAACCGATACTTACATCTTAAGCAGTATCCAGGAATATACAATAGAGTTTATACACAAGTACAGCCCTCCAGTTCAACATATACCGAACCGAATGTTCGTGCCTTCTGATAAAGAAAAATCAAATGCGCAAGCTGAACTGGAGTGGCTTTACATAAAAGGTGTAATTGAGAAAACTCAACACGAACCATTAAAATTCGTGTCCAATATATTTATCAAAAACAAAAAAGATGGTGGTTGTCGCATCACCATAGATCTGACAAAATGGATACCTTTGTTACTGCTAAAACAATTAATTTCCAAAGGTTAGTTCATGGCCAGCATCGATTTAAAAGATGCTTACTATTCAGTGCCTATACGAGGTGACCACAGATGTTACTTAAAATTCAACTCGATGGGCAACTCTGCCAGTATAAAGCACTGCCAAATGGGTCATTAGCCCCAGGCTGTTCACAGAAATTTTGAAACCAGCCCTAGCGTTTCTACGGAAACGTAAACACATGGTCATGGCATATTTAGATGACATACTCATTGTGGGCAAAACTTTGGAATTGGCCAAACAAACTGTAACAGCCACAAAACAGTTATTTGAAAAACTGGGATTTATTATCCATCCAGTTAAATCTAAACTAACGCCTTCCACTACTATGGACTATTTGGGGGTTTCACCATTGACTCAGTTCACATGTCGGTGACTCTGCCTAAGGGAAAGGCTAGAGATTTAATAGAGGCTTGCAAACCTCATTGACATCAGCAAACCATCCATCAGATTGGTAGCAAAAGTAATTGGCAAATGGTGGCTGCCTTTCCAGCCACACAATTTAGACCTCTACATTACCAAAACTTACAGAGAGCAAAAATACAAGCACTCTAAATTAATGCAGGTCACTTTGACAGACCTATGAAACTACCATCAACAAGATGGCGTCGCGTGCACAACGCGAGGCTCTGCGTCTCCGTAGTATTAGTAATTTAGTTATTTGTCTGTTAATCATTACCTTAGTTTTCGCCCGGAGCACCGGAGCGAAGACTCTATACAGCCGTCAGGAGCTATTAGAGCTCGGCCGTCTCTGCAAAACGAGCCCCCGATGCGACTTCCAACTGCCGCCGGAGCTCTCCAGGACAGCGTGGTCTAGTGGGCCAGCTTCCCCGACGGGTAGTGCCCGGAGGCGGCGCAGGGACCGCAAACAAAGACGTGGGAAGCGGGGAGGACATCGAGCTAGGCTGAAATTAAATCCTCACCAGCCAGCTCTGCCCAGCATTTTCCTCGCGAATGTCCGATCCTTGGTGAGTAAAATCGATGAACTAAGGCTGCGGATCACCTCACATAAACGGATCACTGACTGCAACGCCATGGTCTTCACTGAAACATGGCTCAACGGCAACATCCCGGACAACGCCATCGAGCTGGAGGGGCGCACTGTCTTCAGGGCCGACAGAACAGCGGAGGACTCCGGTAAGACCAAGGGCGGCGGACTGTGCATCTATGTGAACAACTCGTGGTGTACGGACGTCGTTAGGATTGGTAGCCACTGCTCTGCTGACCTGGAATACCTGATGCTAAAGTGCAGGCCCTTCTATTTGCCAAGAGAATTCTCATCGACTGTTATCACCGCAGTCTATGTACCCCCGGACGCTAATGCCAGGCTAGCAATGGAAGAGCTGCAAGCTGCTATCAGCAAAAATCTATCTGCTCACCCAGAGGGGGCATTTATTGTTGCTGGTGATTTCAACCACTCCGACCTCAAAACTGTACTCCCCAGGTTCCATCAGCATGTTTCCTGCCCAACCAGAGGAAACAATATTCTGGACTTAGTTTACACGAATATTACCGAAGCCTACAAAGCCCTCCCCCTCCCCCACCTTGGTCAGTCTGACCACCTCTCTCTGTTCCTGCTCCCCAAATACACACCTCTGATCAGACGTGTGAAACCTACCACGAGGACAGTCAAGGTCTGGCCTGAGGGGGCTGTCTCTGTTTTACAGCAGCAGTTTCAGCAGACAGACTGGAGTCTGTTTGCTACCCAGTCCACCTTCAATTCACAAGTGGACATCAACTCATACACCTCAACAGTTATGGACTATATAAAATTCTGCACCGATAATGTCACTACACACAAAGAAATAAAGACCTTCCCTAACCAGAAGCCGTGGATGAGCAGGGAGGTCAGACTCCTACTGAAGGCTCGCGATGCCGCTTTCAGATCTGGCGACGCTGAGGGATACAGCTCATCTAGGGCCAAGCTGAAAATGGGAATTAGGAATGCCAAACTCAATCACAAACGGCGGATTGAGGAGCACTTCCAAAACAATTCTGACCCCAGGCGCATGTGGCAAGGAATCAAATCCCTTGCCGATTACCAGAAAGTTAACACCCCTCCCCCAGACAACGCCACCCTTCCTGACGAGCTAAACAATTTCTATGCTCGCTTTGACCGTGATAACAAAACCCCAGCCATCAAAATTGCTCCACCCCCAAATGAACAACCCCTCAGTCTCTCCACCTCTGCTGTACAAGATGCACTGAGCAAGGTGAATGAGCGCAAAGCTGCCGGCCCCGATGGCATCCCTGGCCGGGTGCTTAAGGCATGTGCTGGACAACTATCCCAAGTCTTCACCGACATTTTCAATCTGTCACTGGCCCAGGGTGTTGTCCCCACTTGCCTCAAGACATCAACCATCGTGCCAGTGCCCAAACAGTCAGCCACAGGGAGCCTCAACGATTTCCGCCCAGTGGCACTCACCCCTGTCATTGCTAAGTGCTTTGAGCGGCTGATCTTGGCTCACCTCAAAGCCAGCCTCCCCCCCACACTGGACCCCCATCAGTTTGCCTACCGGGCCAACAGGTCTACAGAGGATGCCATAGCGGCGGCCCTACACTCTGCCCTGACCCACCTGGACAACAACAACTCCTACATCAGGTTGCTGTTCATTGATTTCAGCTCCGCTTTCAATACTGTCATCCCCGCCAGCTTGATCACCAAACTCAGCGGGCTTGGCATCTCAACCTCCCTCTGCAACTGGACACTGGATTTCCTCACCAACAGACCACAGTCTGTTAGGGTCAACAACCTCAACTCCACCACTATAACACTGAACACCGGCGTGCCACAGGGCTGTGTGCTCAGCCCTCTCCTCTACTCCCTCTTCACCCACGACTGCATCCCTAAGTACGGATCCAACGCCATCATTAAGTTCGCTGACGACACCACGGTGGTAGGACTGATCAGTGACAACGATGAGTCAGCCTACCGAGAGGAGGTCCAGCACCTGACAACCTGGTGTGCCAATAATAACCTCGTCCTCAACTCCAAGAAGACGAAGGAACTTATTGTCGACTTCAGGAAGGTCAGAGGGGGCAGACATACCCCCATCCACATAAACGGGACTGAGGTGGAGCGCGTCTCCAGCTACAAATTCCTCGGGGTACACATCTCGGAGGATTTGTCCTGGTCCCTCAACACCTCCAAGCTGGTCAAAAAGGCACAGCAACGCCTTTACTTCCTGAGGAGGCTCAAGAAAGCCCACCTGTCCCCCCAGATCCTGACCAACTTCTACAGGTGTACCATCGAGAGCATCCTGACCGCCTGCTTCACGGTATGGTACAGCAGCTGCACTGTTGCGGACAGGAAGGCACTACAACGGGTGGTGAAAACCGCGCAGCACATCATCGGCGCCCCGCTCCCTGCCATGGATGCCCTCCACCGAAAACGGTGTCTGAAACGAGCTGGGAAGATCATTAAAGACCCCTCCCACCCCAATCATGGACTGTTTGCCCTCCTCCCATCAGGGAGGCGGTACAGGAGCCTCAGGTCTCGTACCAGTAGGATGAGGAACAGCTTCTACAATCATACCATCGCATTGCTGAACTCGGAGTCCCGCCGATAGATTCCTCCGGTCCCTCCGTCCCCATTGTTTAATTATTTTGCATTTTCTATTGTTCTGTATCCTCTTTTAAAAAAATTTCTATATTGCACTACTACGGACTGACGCAAAACTGCATTTCGTTGTACCCATACTCAGTATTTGTGCAATGACATTAAAGTTGAATTGAATTGAATTGAATTGAATTGAATTGAAAAAAAAAATGGAATGGATAGATAACATCTGGCTTTGTTCCAATCCAATCATTGTCAGTAACCTTTCCATGGTACTACAAACTGATGCCAGTGCACTTGGGTGGGGAGCCACCAATACCATCACCAGCTGTGGAGGTAGATGGACTGCTCAGGAGGCATCATTATTACTCACACTGGGCATAAACTACCTGGAAATGTTGGGTGCATTCCATGGCCTAAAGTCATATTGTACTGGATCATATCACCAGCATGTTAGACTACAGATAGACAATACCACCATGGTAGCATACATTAACCACATGGGTGGAAACAAATCGACATCATGTGACAATCTGGCTAATACAATTTGGCAATGGTGTATCCAGAGAGATATTTGGATATCAGCCACTTACCTACCAGGAAGACTAAATTTAGTGGCAGACACCAGGTCACGCAAATTTAATGAAAACACCGAATGGATGTTGAATAAAAAAGTATTTGCTGATATTACAGCAAAATATGGGACACCAGATATCGATCTATTCGCATCCAGACTTAACCACCAGTTATCAAATTATGTTTCATGGGAACCAGACCCTGGGGCAGCGGCGACAGATGCATTTTCGCTGCATTGGGGGGGAAATTGTTTATTTACGCATTCCCTCCTTCCTGCCTCATCAGTCGGGTATTAAGGAAAATACAACAAGACTCTGCATCTGGTATTGGTAGTACCCGATTGGCCTACTCAACCATGGCTCCCAGTGGTATTAAACATGGTATTAGAACCATGTATCACCATCCCACATAGACCAGATTTATTGCTACATCCCGTAACAAGGGATAGTCACCCATGCCATAAACATTTGAACTTATTAATTTGTAGAGTTTTAAAAACACCTCTACTACAACTGGAAGGTACACAAAATTGCTGGGGAAACTCAGCGGGTGCAGCAGCATCTATGGAGCGAAGGAAATAGGCGACGTTTCGGGCCGAAACCCTTCTTCAGACTGACATTAAACTACAACTGGGACTGACGGACCGAACAGTGAACATGATCTCGGCGGCCCAAAGACAGTCAACCAAAAAACAGTATCTGGTCTATATCAGGAAGTGGGCGATGCACTGCCATAAAAACAATGTCACCTACAGAGACATGAACATCCCGTCTGTTCTGGAAATATCTGGCAGGCCTCCACTATGATGAGGGGCTCAGTTACAGTGCCATCAACTGCACCAGAAGTGCCCTATCGACTTACCTATGGCAGGGGACAGGGCGTTACTCTCTTGGGACTCACCCACTGGTAACAAAACTTATGAGGGGAATTTTTAATACTAATCCCCCAAGAACCAGGTACTCCCAAATATGGGATGTAAGTATTATCCTGAAGATGCTCAGGAATTGGTCTCCAGCAACAGCTCTGTCCCTACACAGACTGACATTAAAAACAGTCATGCTAATGGCATTGGTCACGGCACAGAGGGTACAGTCACTGCATAAACTAAGACTGGACAACATGACTTCCTCAACAGAAAATATTACGTTTCATATCTATGAGTTAGTAAGCAGAACAGACAGGGATCAGCAGGCCTCAATATACAATTTAGGTCATACCCAAACAGATGACCGTCTATGTATAATAAGACATCTGTCGTTATACATGGAGAAAACGAAAATCCTAAGAGGCAATGAGAAGGCACTTTTGGTCAGCCACTAGCAACCACACAAAAGAGTGACGGTCCAGACCATCTCAAGATGGTTGAAACAGGTGCTAACACAGGCTGGGGTGGATACTAATATTCAATCTCATTCCACCAGGGCTGTAGCTACATCGGCAGCGATACCGTTGGATGTACCAATGGACCAAATCCTCAAGGCAGCAGGATGGTCTGGGGGGGAAAAACATTCCAATTATTTTACAATAAACCAGTAATGAAACCTGGAACGTTTGCAGAAACAAATTTAAGTTCTGTAAATTAATTTAAACCCATAAAAAGGGGTTATAAATTTGTGTTAATAAATTTTATGATTTCAATGTCGAATTCATGTCCAAATTATGTTAACACAATTCCTCCTACAGTCATCAAGGCAGACGTGATGCATGGACTCGTTTCCACGGCATGAAATCACAGAGCTTTAAAATCTTCACGTAGTCACTCACGTGACTCCGAAGTAAAATAGTAAGATTAAACGAGCTTACCAGTTTGAAGTTTGATCTGTATTTTATGAGGAGTTACGATGAGGGATTACGTGCCCTCCGCTCCCACCCTTGATCATATACTTAACTGGTATCTCTTCTCTAATCTTACTATGTTTAGTCATTACAGTTATCTGTGATTTCACACCGCTGCTTTGAAGAATGACACGCATGCGTCGTGGCGGGATTCTTCACGTAATCCCTCATCGTAACTCCTCATAAAATACAGATCAAACTTCAAACTGGTAAGTTCTCGTTTAATCTTACTATTAATACATTTTAGTCCATATTTTTGTAATGATTTATCAGAGATTATGCAGAAGAAACCACATTATTGGTTATGTCACTATTTAGGAGATTTATTTTGTCCTTCTTCCGAAAATGTTGTGGAGAACCATGTGGAAATCAATTTTCCTATGGGGCGGCATGGTGACACAGTGGTAGAGTTGCTGCCTTAAGGGCCTGTCCCACTTACGTGACTTTTTTCGGCGACTTGCCGGCACCCGTCATAGTCGCAGCAGGTCGCTGAAAAATTTCAAAATGTTGAAAATCCAGCTGCGACCAGAGAAAGGTACGACTCTTTGGGCGACTACTCACAACCATACATGTGTCACCCCACGACATATCGCCAGAGACCTGGATTTGATCCTGACTACTGGTGCTGTACATTCTCTCCGTGACCGTGTGGGTTTTCCCAGGGTGCTCTGGTTTCCTCCCACACTCCAAAGACGTTCAGGTTTGTAGGTTAATTGACTTTGGCAACGTTTGTGAATTGTCCCTAGTGTGTAGCATAGTGCTAGTGCACGGGGATCACTGGTCGACGTGGACTTGGTGGACCGGAGTGCCTGTTTCCGTGCTGTATCCTAAACTAAAGGAAACCTAAATTAAACTTCAGTGTAACCTGTGATATTTAAAAAAGTAACTGTAAAGTATTCAGGGAGATTTGATAATTTTGTGTTCTATGAATATTCATAACGAGTTGTAGTTCTCATCAAATCACCGTTTATTAGTTCATTAATGTTGATAACAACAGCATACCTATGGAGGAGCAAAGTATATCTAAACTCTTCAGTTTCTATGTTTATATATGCCTTGAAATAATTTACATAACACTGATAACATTGCACCTATATGTATGCTTAGCAGGCTTAACAGGATAGACAATAGAGGTTTTTACTCTGTCAATAATGTTTAGAACTAAAGACCATGGATTTAATGCAGTGGACAGTTATTCAGACAGATGAAGAGAAGTTTCTTTCCTCAAAGGGCTGGGAGTCTTTGGAATTCTTCAGATCAGAGCTGTAGACGCTGAAGCTTTGAATGTAGTAAAAATACATAACGTGCTGGAGAGACTCAAACAGGTCAGGCAGGATCTCTGGAGAACATGGATAGGTAATGATATGGGTCGGGACCCCTCTTCAGACCTGACCTGAAATGTCAGCTACTCCTGTCCACCAGAGATGCTGCCTGACTCGGTGAGCTACTGCAGCATTTTTTTTGTAAACCAAAATCTTTTACTCCTTGAGCCTCCTTTGAATATAATAGTTTAGTTAAAAAGAACAAAGGAATGTATAAGAAAGTGGACATGGTGTAGAAGTTCTGCTAAGATCTCAGTAAATGTAGGTTGAGGTGCATATGTTCTATTCTTAAGTTCTATTCATATTTCTGATTTTTTTAATATATATTGACGATCAAGATATTTAATATTTAATTGTCAGCAAGGTTGCATTTGTGCCTTGATTGAATGGAACATTCTCTACATTATTAAAAATTCAATGTGTGTCATTTCTTATGTGTGGGATTGACACTGTTGTTGCTTCTCAGGGAAGCTGGGGACATTTAGTTTTACCATACTTTTTTAATAATTCCATATTATTGTTATAATTTGGTATTTGTTTATTATCTTCCTGTGTACCGAGATACAGTGAAAAGCTTTGTCTGCATGCTACATGTGTACAATCAAGCCTTACACAAGTACAACGGGTAATGTAAAGAGAAAAATACTAGAATGTAGAATATAGTGTTACTGCATCACTGCATTAGTTACAGGTAAAGTACAGATAGAAACATCAGGGTCCCCAGTGAGGTCAGTTGGAAGATTGGCAAGCACAATGAGCAGTTTGATAATAGCAGGGAAGAAGCTGTTTCTCAATCTGTTTGGTATATGCTTTCAAGCGTACCTATGTTCTGCCTGACAGAACAGGGGTGAAGAGGGAATGGCCAGGATAAAAATGGTCTTTGAACATGTTCGGCTGCTTTCCTGAGGAAGCGTGAAGTGTAGATGGAATCAATTTCTTGCAGTCTATAGGAGTAGAAATAGGCTATTCAGCCCATCGAGTCTTCTCCGCCTTTCAATCATGGCTGATCTCTGCCTCCTAATCCCATCTTCCAATCATGGCTGAGCTGTTGCCAAACCAAGATGCTTTGCATCTGCAGAAGTTATTTTATAAGTTATGGTTAAAAAACAAATGTTGAAGCTATCAGATAAGTGGGGAAGAGGGACCCAGTGTGGGGGGGCCGTCGAGAACAAAGAGGGACCCAGCGTGGGGGGGCAGCCAAGAACAAAGAGGGACCCGGCATGGGGAAGCCGCCGAGAATGAAGAGGGACCATTGGGACTATAATTAATACTTTGTCGGTGTCCTATATGTGGTGACTCTTTGCATACCTTGTGTGGGTGTGCAAAACAAAGATTGTCACTGTGACATGTTACATACGATAATAAAGTATCAATCAATTAATCAATCAATCATGTAGGTTGCTGTGTAAAAGGATGATGTTTCCTGACAGTTGGTAAATGCAAAACTGACTAACCTGGTTTACAACACCATCTTTGACAAATAGCTATAGCTGCAGAAATTATCCCCCCAAAAAAAATCTAATAAATCATATTTGGCTTTCATATTCTATTGAAATTCCAGTTTCCTTCACTGAAGTTTAATGGGCAGCAAGATCAGTTACTAACATGCTTCAGATAATGCCCAATTTTTCTGGGAGCTTTAGTTTACCAGTTTGAGTCAATCCATTTCAGAAAAAAAAGACAGAAACCCATATTAATGTCATGCTTATACATATATAAATATACACCTTTGACATTGTTCTTAACACACAGTACATCATATGTGTGTTTATTCTTTGTGAATAACTTAATGCTAGTAAGAAAGCTTCAACTTTAATGGAAATAATCAATTTTCAAAAAGTACAACAGCTTTTGTTTAATTTAAGTTTTACAGACTGTTCATGTTCAGGGTAATTTTTGGAGATGGAGTAGAACTTAAATAGTGGTATGTTCACTCTCGAATTATAGCTACTTAATGATCACAAAATTAGAATGGGCTAAGGTAAATACAAATATATATAATGTACAGCATAAATGCGGCCAAACATTTCACTGTTCTCCACCCAGGCCTCCTCGCATTTTTCAATTTCTAATTCTATCAGCATGACCTTCTATTGCCTTCATAGCTTCCTTTTTGCACACAGTTACACTATTCAATTTGTCTACCCATGGCAGCAAATTCCATATTCTGATTATTCTCTGGGTAAACAAGCTCCTTCTCAATTCCCTTTTTATGTTTCAAAGTTGTCATTAAAATTTGCATGGTAAAAATGTATGGTCTTTCAAGTATAACATTGACATGTAAGGATATTATATTGGTATAGCAGTTCAGGGGCAATTTTATGTCAAGCTTGTTATATTTGTTATATGATGATAAGTGTTTTTCATTGTGAATATCAATGGACATCAGACCTTGTGAAGTGATTTAAAGTAGTATTTTATCTCAATTTGAACTGCAGTGATTTAGCTTCCCTTCACAGTTTGCTGTGGGGAGTTGCGCATCCCAAATATATATTAATGTCTGTAGGTTTTGAATTATTTCTTGGCTGCTGTATCATGGCTGCTTATTTCTTGGATGGAAAGAGAGTTTCTAATGTACAGACACATCAAGGGCATATTCTAGTTAGTATCAGTAATACACTATACAAGAAAGATTATAGACAATGTTCAGAAAATATTCTCAATTTTATACAATATCATTATCTCGAGATTTGATTCTATCTTCTAGATTAGAAAGCTATTTCACCAATCCACCAGCATTTACTCAAATAAATTTACGGAGCCGTGTTCCTGTCTTTTGCACCAGTTTTACATTTAGCGGCATCACTATCTGTTTTACCATCTCAGTTCATTAATTGGATTGATGTTATTAATTGCTTCAATATATAGCAGAAGAGATTTGTTATGATAACCTTCTTTCTTATAGTAAAAATTATTGCAGCTAAACAATTTTATTCACACCTATGCATTCTAGTCATGTGTTGTTTGCATGTAGCGGAGAGTGAGCATTATCTAATGATCTATAGCCAAATTATTCTGACTTAGACTGTAAATGATTGTTGGAGCTCATAAAAATACCCCTTTCCTGCCATCAAATTTGTTTAAAAGGATAAAAATTACTAACAGAAGTATTAGTGATTAAATGCTTAAGGCATCCTTAGACCTGCTCCAGATTATCTTTTAAGCCTGTTTATTTTAAACAGTTCTCCATTTTTATCATAGTGGTATTTTCTGGCTTAGAGTTATAAAGATGTCATTAGAACTACAATTCTAATTTACTGATTTTATTGACTCTTCTGCAACGTAATCCTTCTTAAAATTCCACTGACAAGAGGCACTGGGACAAGTCAACTGCTGCCCCGACTTTATCTACATCAGTGTCCTGGACCAGGTTTCTTTGTAAGCAGTCGTTGGGGCGGCCCAGTGGTGCAGTGGTAGAGTTGCTGCCTTACAGCACCAGAGACTCAGGTTCAATCCTGATTACGGGTGCTGTCTGCATGGAGTTTGTACGTTTTCCCTGTGACCGCGTGGGTTTTCACTGGGTGCTCTGGTTTCCTCCCACCCTCAACTGACATACAGTTTTGTAGGTTAATTGGCTTCCGTAATTGTAAATTGTCCCTAGTGTGTCGGATTGTGCTAGTGTGTAGGATTGTGCTAGTGTGTAGGATAGGGCTAGTGTGTAGGATAGGGCTAGTGTGTAGGATAGGGCTAGTGTATGCGATGATTGCTGGTCAATGCGGACTCGGTGGGCTGAAGAGCCTGTATCCGTGTTGTATCTCTAAAGGTACCAATGTAAAGTCTGCTGGCTGCCTTCCACCCAGTGCAGCAGTATGAATCAGAGCCTCTCCCGACACAAGGCTGGCTGATGTATCTGGGTAGCACTGGTAGCAGTGGGGCCCTACCATTATTCCTGCTCTCCTGCTGAACAAATGCCAAACCTATTATTTAAGTTAAATAGGAATATTATTCAAAAATCCACAAATTCCAACCCTAAATTAAGAATGATGTTTTAAGTAACATTTAAAAAATACTTCACATCCACTTAAAACAATTAAAACATTGATTTCATTCAATCTAACAAAAACACTATATTTTACCAGTGCTTTTTTTGTGATGGTGTCAAAGTTTGTTTCTTAAAATGCAGATAGCAACAAAATTGTTAAAGGTAAATCTTTAATTGATTTGTGGGATGGGAGTGGCAACATCTACAATGAGCACAAAAGTTGCTCAGTGCTTCTCGGGCTCCACTCACAGAACAAAGAAAAGTTAGCACAATTATACATTTTTCTTATCAGTAAAACACTCTTACCAAGTCTGAATAGGACATGACTGAAAGATTCTATCGTCTTTCAGAATATAGGAAAAGCTGGATCCAAATCAAGCTAATCCAATAACAAGTTATTACTTATCTCAGGAGCATCAGCTATTTTTTTTCAATCTTGGCTTCTTTATGGCCTTGAAAGAATGTTATTAAGCAGGCTTCCATGTTAATGTCCTTATTAAAAAGACAACCTGTCTTCCATATTGTGTTCCATATAATTTGCAAAGTCATTCAGACTTGGCACCGAGCCATTCTTTTGTTCTACTAGACCATGCTTTTGTAGAAGAACTACTACATTTTAGATTTGACTATTAGCTCTTTCATTGGTATGCATCAGTATGGCGTAGCAGCACCTCTAAAAAGTTAAAAACTAGCAAGATGTACAGCAGTCAATAGTGTAATGTGAGCTCTTATATATGTCCCAGTGTAGCGCGACGATAATCCCGAAATGAAGGCGAGGAGCCAGGTGTTTCAGGAGGTATTTTATTCGCTGTCCTTCTCCTGACCAGACGAGTCTGCAAGAGGGAGGTTGCACCTAAACCCCTGTCCTTTATCCCTGTAGCTAAAGGCCGCCTCCGGACTCATCCATTCCCGTGCCGAGGGGTTCGATAGTGGAAATGGCCCGACCCTTGGGAGCAGCCACACCAGCACCTTTAATCTACAAAACAAGCACTGCATTCTTTTGTTCTATTAGACCATGCTTTTGTAGAAGAACATTTTAGATTTGACTATTAGCTCTTTCATTCACCCCTTTGTATCAACCATGATAACATCACAGTCCTCAGTAGGTACACACAATGGTTGCAAGCATTAGAGCAATGATTAGCAGAATGATAGAGCCATAATGTATCACAATACCCCAAAGTCCACCAAACCAAAGGTATGGCTATGAGTTCAATAGTACCCCAATGTCCATCAAACCAATGGTATGGCAACCACTCTCTTCATTGACAACCATCCTGATGAAGCTTGTTTAAGGTTGATGGATCAGGTGCCACCTGTAGGCAGTGTAATCCTTTCAGCCGATATTCTTGGGGTTGTGCCACAAAGTTCGCACCTGTCCGAAGGTGTTGCCAGTCACTTCATAGATCGTTGCACAGGTGCCGCCACCTCGCTCGGCCTGTGGTGGGGTTCACCACCTTGAGCGAGACGTTAGCGTATCCATAGGTTTGGACAGCTTCTCCTCCCAGTAGGTTTGGGTGGCCTGCTTCCACATCACCACGTAGAAGCGGCTGCTGGACTGGAAGCCAAAGACAAAGCCACCGTAGATTGTGGTCTGTGTTGACGTAGAAGGTGCCACTGAAGTTGATGGCGTTGAACTCCTCGAATCCGACAGCAAGGCCAGGGTCAGAGTTGGCGGTCTGCAGTAACTCCCTGCCTTTGTTGCGCACTACCTGCATCGTCCCCTTTGGAACTTTCTCACTGATGGCGCTGTTCTCGGGGCACATGTCATAGATATCTGGTATGTTGTTGTCAAAGTCGACCTTGCACGTTCTCCTCTGCTATCACCATCGGTATCGACCTGGTCAGGGTTGGGAACAAAACGGGAATTGTCCTTCTCATCAGAAACGCCATAATTGCCATCCTCATCAATGTCCTGATTGTCATCATACTGATTACCCACCAAGTCTGAGTCATTGTCTTCCTGGATAGGGTTATGCATAATCTCTTTCAAGAGGTCCATCTGTTTCAAAATGTTCAGCTTCTCTCTCTCTAGACCCTTGGTCATACGATAGAGCTCAAAATGCTTCAAGATTGTTGATCAGATGTGGTTTGTCTTTCCAAAGTTGTGACCAAAGATTTTGCACTTCCTCCTGATCTGTAAAGATGTTCTTTCTTCCTTATGGATCAGCTTTACATGGCTCTGCAGGTAGCGATCAATCAGAAACACCTTGTTACATCCTGGGTGGGGGCAAGGTCTTTCACGCACCTCTTCATGCTGCTCTTTTATGTGTTTCTTAAGTCCATCAACTCGCTGTAAACAGCACACCAACCCTTATACTGACATTGCTACACGGTGGGGAAATCTTCCCTTTCCAAATTTGACTTTGGTTTCCGTCCGCGTTTTTGTTCAGATTGTTTCTTCACATCCTTAATATTGCACTTCTTAACTGGTAACTTACTCTTCTTCTTCCAATATGGTTGAAAAGACTCATCTGAAGAGCCATTCTTAACTTTTATTTCTCTGTTACCTTCACTTGATAAATACCTTTCAGAAAGATCACTGGATTCCAATCCATCCACAGCATCATTTCTTATAGAACAAGATGCTTCATTGGTTAACTGTTTTTTTCACATTAATGGTTGAGTTGCATCTAGTACCTGAACCTTTTCCCAAGAGCACTCTATATATTCAGGATCTAAGCGCAAGAACATATCCTTCTTTAATGGGGATTCTGAGTTGTCCACATCCACCAACCGTGAAGTGGCTCCACTGTATGTACAAAGCTGAAAGTCTGCTAACACTGGGACAGGTTGATGCTTCGCAACATTACCACCCTCACCATTTTCAGTCACTGTTCCATTGAGTCCTTATTTCTACTGGATGGGCACTGTTCCTCATTCAAAACAATGCTGTGACATGAATGCATGTCCAGGATGTAACTGTGGCAAAGTGGAATCCTACCTCACCACAACACCAACTAGCTTCTTCCCCTCTGTTATCAGAGTTCTGAACAGTCCTTCCAATTGCTAGGATTCTGCCTGATTCACCTCTACCCCATTAGAGACATTGGACTTTGTCTCTGGAACTGGTGTGCTATAATGCTCAGAACTATATTCTCCACACTAACCTTTCCTTTGCTCTGCCTATTTTAGGTGAGCCTGGTTTGATTGAATTTATTCACGTTAATCCTTTGTGTCTTGCTGACATTGAAAAACGGTGCAAGATTCTTTAGACTCATCATTTAGCTGTTGAATAACTATTAACTGGGTTCCTGCTTAATTAATGTTTCTATACTTAGCTGACGATTCAATTTCAATAGGTTTGTTTTACTCGCGTCTCTCTCTCTCTCTCTCTCTCTCTCTCTCTCTCTCTCTCTCTCTCTCTCTCTCTCTCTCTCTCTCTCTCTCTCTCTCTCTCTCTCTCTCTCTCTCTCTCTCTCTCTATCTCTCTCTCTCTCTCTCTCTCTCTCTCTCTCTCTCTCTCTCTCTCTCTCTCTCTCTCCCTCCCTCTCTGTCTCTCTCTCTGTCTCTCTCTCTGTCTCTCTCTCTGTCTCTCTCTCTCTGTCTCTCTCTGTCTCTCTCTCTGTCTCTGTCTCTCTGTCTCTGTCCTACCAGGTCTGAATATGGCATGACTGAAAGATTCTATCGCCTTTCAGAATATAGAAAAAGCTGGGTCCAAATCAAGCTCATCCAATAACAAGTTATTACTTATCTCTGGAGCGTCAGCTATTTTTTTTCAACCTTGGCTTCTTTATGGCCTTGAGAGAACACGTTATTAAGCAGGCTTCCATCTTAATGTCTTTATTAAAAAGACAACCTGTCTTTTCATATTGTGTTCCATATAATTTGCAAAGTCATTCAGACTTGGCACCGAGCCATTCTTTTGTTCTACTAGACCATGCTTTTGTAGAATAACGACCATTTTAGATTTGACTATTAGCTCTTTCATTGGTATGCATTAGTATGGCGTAGCAGCACCTCTAAAAAGTTAAAAACTAGCTAGATGTACAGCAGTCAATAGTGTTATGTGAGCTCTTATATACGTCCCAACCTTTAATGTACAAAACAAGCACTGCCTTCTGCCGAGCAGCCAATTTCTAGCATTGGTTTCAGTGGCCATGCTGTGCTTGCAAGCTTGCAAGACAAGTGGGCATCCACAAGAGCTAGTGTTCCCACAACCTCATGCCAGTCAAGTAGATAGGTGCAGGTAGCTCGATCCTAATTGCTTTATGTGTATGAAGGAACTGCAGGTTTAACCACTTTAAACCGAAGATAGACACAAAATGCCAGAGTAACTCAGTGGGACAGACAGCATCTCTGGAGGGTGATGTTTTGGGTCAAGACCCTTCTTCAGACTAATATCAGGGGAGAGGGAGATACATAGAATTAGATACATAGATCCAATTACTTTAGATACCTTCACAACTAATCTTCACAAAAGATTTATCTAACTTCATCATAATAAATTGTTTAATTTCTAATACAGTGAGAAGTGCCACTTCTTTAATTTAAACAAGTTTTTTTTGCCTGTGACGATCGAGGCCTTGTTTTCTCCCACGTGCTAAGGATATGCTATTTGGTAGGTGACACAAAGGGATTTAACCCAGGCTATTGATGGTCTGGAGCATGTGTCAGGAACAAATGCCTGAGATCTATTCACCGTGCACATCATGTTCTGCATCAATGGACTACTCCTGGATACATAGTTTTTAGTTTAGTTTAGTTTTAGAGATACAGCGCGGATACAGGCCCTTCGGCTCACCGAGTCCGCACAGACCAGCGATGCCCGCACATTTACACACTAGGGACAATTTACACATACCAAGTATATAAACCCAAACCAATTAACCTACAAACCTGTACGTCTTTGAAGTGTGGATGGAAACCGAAGATCTCTGAGGAAACCCGCATGGTCACAGGTAGAACGTACAAACTCCATACAGACAGCACCCGTAGTCGGGATTGAACCCGGTTCTCCGGCACTGCAAGGGCTATAAGACAGCAACTCTACCGCTGTGCCACCGTGCTGCCACCAGCAGAGTTACTGATACATGGACCATCCTCTGCATCAGGAGGATGGGACAAATATTGATGTTCTTTTTATTTCTGTGTTTCCTGATACAGAGACATTATTTATTTGACTGCAAAGGTTTGCAAATACCTTTTCTTATCGTAAGAACAAACATGAGAGTAGAAGCTGCAATCTGACCTGACGTTCCACCTCCTTTTTGGTTAGAAAAAGGGAATGGTAACATTCCCCAATCCGTGCTGAATATAACAAGAATAAATCCTATTCCAAAGCAGCATCACTTTAAGGATTCGGATTACTTTGTTTCATTCCTGGCCTCAATGCTGTTCAAACTATGAATGTGTGTTAGTATTCCAGCCCGGTAACACCACCCTGACTTATGATTATTCTCTTCGGTGTAATTCATTCAATGTTAATGTATTCTGAAGATGTTAGAAACTGGATTCCAAAAGATCAATATTTCTGTTTATTTACAGATTTTGATGGCAGATTAATTTCTCTCGAGCACAGTCAGGAATTAATGTTGCAAAACAGAGCACATAGGAATTTGTATGGGCGAAAGAAGGATCAATGAATCAGCTGCCTAAAAGTAAGAATATATTTTCAACCATGCTGCAAAGGTGATTTTGTTCAATATGTATGGTGGCCACAGTTTAAAATCATAGCCCTGCTTGTGAGGTGCTAAATCCTCAGAGCTCATGTTGTTCATATTAAAAAGGACTGCTTGGCATCGTCCCAGTGACCAGTCAAAATGAAAGTATTTTGTTTTGCAAATCAGTTAGTTTTTATTTTAATGTTTCTGTGACAATATTGCCTGAAGTTGCCAAAATTATACCTGTGCAAAGTCCAAATTTAGAAGTACAGTAATGTTGACGCATAGTCTTAGCTTTTAGCTTGAAATGGTTTTGTCATTATGCATTTTTAAATTGCGACATACAATAAAATGTAAATTCTTATCTGAAAGTTCTAACTTTGAAATTACTCCAAGTCAATGTTTAGGTGAAAGCCGAGCTAAAACAAAAGCGCTTGCAAATAATAGTTAGCACAATTAAAAGTCTTGGATGAAGAGTTAGTCAAATATCTATCTGCAATATTTCTTACTTTGCTGAGAACAGTTAAACTGAGGGGTATAATTCAATTGGCTCCCACTGCATGTTTCATCTTAACAACTGATTCCATTTGCTATTGCAGCATATAAAATTCTTTGGCTAATGTATTTTGAAATGATTCTTCTTTAAAGAATTGTGAGAAAATCCATTACCATCTATAGGAAATTTCTTTTCAATTTTGCCTTTCTTCAATTGAGATGAAGTTGAGAGTTTGAGGGAATATCATCTGAATCGTGTGTTATTATCAAGTTTACCGGCACAATTCCCTTTGCATACAGAGTAGCAATGTTACAAAATTTTGAGATTTTAAAAATCAAGTCTGTAATTTATCCCATCAGATAAAGCATAAAAATAAGTTTAATTTGACATCTAATTCACTTTCATATCTCAAGTATTTAAAAAGTTATGGCCATTTTCATACTCGGAAATGAGCATCTTGTTCCCTATTGATTTTCTATGGACATAACAAAAATGTTGTGATCGTGAACAGTCAAAAGCCCATAACTTTCTTAAAAATTAAGAGAACTGAATGAAATTTTCAGTTATCATAGATTGAAGCATTCTGAAACAAATATAAAATAATCTTACTTGGATGACCTGAAATTAAAGCATATAATTAGTTAGTTACCTAATTGTAGCTAATTTCAGACTTCAATTACTAGATCTAAACATCTATCCATTTCTTAATAAATGATTAACATTTTTAAATAGCCTAAATGTCCAAATAATATTCACAAATAATTCACAATAAAACATGATTTTTAAATCTCATTTACATTAATTTATAGGCCAAATGGAAGGAATTCAGTGTTTAATTGCTGTAAATAAATGCCCATTTAAATCAGCTTTCCAGTGGGTCCCTGTGGAACGCGCTGGTTTAGAACGTTCACATTGCGGTAGATTTGTGCCTCAAATGCCGAGAAAAATACTGCGCGATATAATGGGCCCAAATTGAGCTACTCGCAATATTAAATTTTGTATAAAAGGATCTTTAGAAGCCCTTTTGAATGTAAAAATATACAACCTACCTTCTGCTATTTTCTTTATGAGACCCTGCGGTTGCTGGCGGTCACGGGTTTAAAGATTGATTTTTAAACTACTATAACTATTATTCAAGGCCTTTAAACCTAATAATAGCTTTTGCGACGGGGTCTATCAGCGATTTTTCGTTAATAATTAACTAGGCTGAACATTTTCGATTGGAACAGCTTAGAGAAAATCGCGTTTTAAACCCGCCCCCTCTAAACGGCGCCAAAATCGCGCACAACCTCAGCGGCAGATCTTCAACGACGCTTCAGGTAGGCTTTGCAACATACCTATACAGAGCTCCCCATTTCAAATATAATCTTCCTGATTTGCTTAATATAAAGGCAATGTTTTTTAACCTTGGGGGTGGCTGATTTATTTTTCTCCTCTTGTCATATATTAGTAATAAATATTACAATGTTTACCACATTTCAAGAAGATCCCATGAAGAATAATAAAGAGTGAGCTGCATTCACTGGTCCGAGCGTGATACCTCTTGAGTGCAGAAACTAAATATACAGTGGGTGATCATCTTATAGGAAACTTTTGGTTGATAAGGCAGGCCCTGAGCTTCTCATTTCCTGTTGCTTTAATTTTTAATCCCATTCCCACTTTGATCTCCCTATCTTTGGCTTCCTCCACTCTTAGAACAGAGCAGTGCAGGGCCGGATTTACGTATAAGCTTGACAAGCTTAAGTTTAGGACCTCGAGAACTAGGGGGGCCTCGCAGAGCTGGATTTACCACTAGGCTTCATAGGCTGAAGCCTAGGGCCTCGAAATCTAGGGGATCTCCGGCCAAGGCAGGACACCTGCCGTTTAACTCTGGGCGGGCCCCCCTCTCTATCTCTCTCTCTCTGTTACTCCCCGTCTCCGCCCGCCATCCGTATCCGTGTCCGGGCCGCCGGGTCTCTGCTCTCCACTCGCTCCTCATCCGCCGGCATGGCAGGCCGCCTTGCACATGCGCACTGCTACGGCCAGCACATCCACCCCCCTGCACATGCGCACAACCACGGCCAGCACATCATCGGCCGCCCTGCGCATTCGCACTGCCACGGCAACTGGTCGGCGCTGGGCACTTTCTCCCTCGCTTTGAATTGTGGGAAATCTGGCCGCCATTGCTGTCCGGTCGCGGCCTCACCGCGACCGCTGAAAACCAACGCGGAATCACTCCCTGACCCTGGATCTGGAGTAGCTCCCTGGAGTAACTCTTGCTTCTGGTTCCCTAATCCTCCATAAATATTCTAAATGGAAATTAAACTGGAAGTGGTGGAGGGCTGAACAATAATAGCCTATTGCATCTTATCTGTCTATTTATTGTATATATATATGGTCTATGGTATATAAACACACTGAACTTTTATGTCCTGTTCTGTATTATGTTTACATATTCTGTTGTGTTGCAGCAAGCAAGAATTTCATTGTCCTATCTGGGACACATGACAATAAAACTCTCTCAATAAAAAAGGGTTCTTGGGGAAAAAAGAGCTACCTTAAACTTAGTTGCGTCTGGTTGGGTAACTATGGTAGGGTGAAGACTATTCCATGCTTTATGTATAGGGGAACTCCATGGAGCAGCTAGCAACTCTGGATAGAAGAAATAGAGTGACGTTTCGGGTAGAGATTCTTCTTTAGACTCCCTCTGGTTTTAGTGTTTTTAGTTTAATTTAAAGATACACTGTGGAAACAGGCCCTTCGGCCCACTGAGTCCACGCCGACCACCGATCATCCATACACTAGTTCTATCCCACACATTAGCGGAGTAAGTCAAGAGTCAAGAGTGTTTTATTCTCTCACATCCCAGTTAGAACAATTACTTGCAGCAGCACAACAGAATATGTAACCATAGTACTCTGTAAACAATGTTATAAACGAGAAAACAAAGGTGTATATTTATATATGAATATATACACAATACACACAATACACAATACACAATACAATTTATTTGTCACTTGAACCTCATAGAGGCTCAAATGAAATGTTGTTTCTACAGTCATACACACATGAAAAAAAAAGACCCAAGACACAACACAATTTACACAGACATCCATCACAGCGCATCTCCTCCTCGCTGTGATGGAAGGCAAAAAAACTTATCTCTCCCCTGCACTCCCCATTCCCCTCCCGATGTCAGTCAAAGCCCCCGGCGGGCGATGGCAATTGTCCCGCGGCCATTAAAGCCACGCCGGGCGATGCAAGGCCACGCTCTGGGTCTTGTTGTTGGAGCCCCCGGCGGGCTCTAGCAAAGCCCCGCAGCCGTTGAAGCCACGCCGGGCGATGATGTAAGGCCCCGCTCCAGGCACTCCTCGACCCCGCGACTCGGGCAGGAGAAGTCGCCGTTGCAGAAGCCTCGAAAAGCGGTCTCCCACTAGGGACCCGCGGGCTCCCGATATTACTGTCTGCCAGACCTGCGGTAAGCCTCCGAATCTCCGGGGGTCGGGTCGCAGCCGAGCGCCACTACCGCTCCTCCCGCTCCGGACTCGGCCAGCTCCATGATGGTGAGTAGCTCCGCAGCTCCGTGACTGGAGCCCCAGGACGTTCCTGCTGGAGGCCGCTCCACGTTGCAGCCCCAACGACAACGGAGACCCGACAGGGAAAAGGTCGGGTTCTCCGTGCAGGGGAAAGATTTTAAAAGTTTCCCCCCCACCCCCCGTCCCCCCCCACACACACACACACACACATACCCCATCAAAAAAATAATAAAAACTACATTAAAACGGGACAAAAAATAACAAAAAGACAAACGGACTGCAGAGGCCGCTGCGACGTGAGTATGTGTGTGTGTGTGTGTGTGTGTGTGCATGTGTGTGTATAATATATATACCCACGCACACACACGCACGCACAATTTCCCTCCTGGGATTAATAAAATTCTATTGTATAGTATTGTGTGTGTAGGAAGGAACTGAAGATGTTGGTTTAAACTGAAGATAGACACAAAAAGCTGGAGTAACTCAACAGGTCAGACAGAATCTATGGACAAAAGGAAAATATTATGTTATGGGTTGGGTCTGAAATAGGTTCCTGCATACCTTTTATACTGGACTCACTGAATGTCCCTATCCAGCTACCTAGCAAGTTAAACAATTAATCCAATAAAGACCCGTAGACACGAGATGTCGTTGATTCTTTACTGTATTCAACTGTGAAACTGTAACATACAAGCAGAAAAGGAAACAGCATATTTAGTCACGTTATACACTATGATGTCACCACCAAATACAGTGCTGTTATGTGAGAAACCAACCAGGGTACATGACTGGAGCCTTTGTTAATAATAGCAATCCTGCTCAATAACGTTTATAACAGATAAAGATGCTATTAACAAACATGATAATAAGTTAATAATAATAACTTTATTTATAAAGCACTTTAAACAACTGCAGTTGCCACAAAGTGCTGTACATGAGAACTCATGAACAAAAAGCTATTACAAACAATTAAAAACCATTAAAAACCGTAAAACGAAGGACTATAAAAAACACACTAAAAATTAAAAGACATTAAAAGCACTAAAAACAGGAACAATGCCTCAGCCAGTGTCGAAAGCCAAAGAATAAAAATGTGTTTTTAGGGAGGATTTGAAGATGGACAGTGAGGGGGCCTGTCTGATGTGCAGCGGCAAGGTGTTCCAGAGTGCCGGAGCAGCAACAGAAAAGGCTCTATCCCCTCTGAGCTTCCGCTTAGACCTTGGTACCTCAAGGAGCAGCTGATCAGCTGACCTGAGGCACCGGGCAGGAGCATATAGGTGGAGCAGCTCAGAGAGGTAAGGCGGGGCGAGCCCATTCAACGATTTAAAAACAAATAAAAGAATTTTGAAATGAACTCGAAAGTGCACTGGGAGCCAGTGAAGGGAGGCCAAAATTGGCGTAATGTGCTCCCTCTTTCGAGTTCCGGTCAAAAGGCGAGCGGCAGCATTTTGAACAAGCTGGAGACGAGCCAATGAAGCTCGTGCGACTCCAGAGTAGAGTGCGTTACAGTAATCCAGCCTAGATGTAATAAAGGCATGGATTACTGTTTCAAAATGCTGCCGCTCGAGAATGAGCTTCACCTTTGCCAGCTTCCTTAGGTGAAAGAAGCTGGACTTAACCACCGCGCCTATTTGTTTATCTAGTTTAAAATCACCGTCCATCCTAAAACCCAGGTTCAAAACGGTTGGCTTTACAGACAATGCCAGTGGACCCAAGTCAACAAAGGGAGGTTCACGGCAGCCATTGGGGCCAAACAAAATCACCTCTGTCTTCTCTTCATTGTCCCAGAAAGTTTAAGGCCATCCAGAACTTAATGTCCTCAAGACAAGACAGAAGTGATTTTAGAGAATAGTCGTCTTCTTTCCTGAGTGGCATATATAACTGGCTATCATCTGCATAAAAGTGAAAGGAGATGCCATGCCTTCTTAAAATTGAGCCCAGAGGAAGTAGGTATAAAGAGAAGAGCAGGGGCCCTAAAATTGAGCCCTGTGGAACCCCATATACCAAGGGAGTGGAGGAGGATTCAAAGCCAGCAAGGCTTACACGCATGGTTCTGTCTGCCAGATAGGACCTGAACCATCCCAGGGCACTGCCACAAATGTCCACTTGGTGCTGTAATCGGGAAATTAAAATTCCATGGTCCACTGTATCGAAGGCGGCAGATAGGTCCAGCA
Source organism: Amblyraja radiata (assembly GCF_010909765.2). Classification (NCBI taxonomy): domain Eukaryota; kingdom Metazoa; phylum Chordata; class Chondrichthyes; order Rajiformes; family Rajidae; genus Amblyraja; species Amblyraja radiata. The sequence continues at coordinate 53,982,058 of NC_045958.1, read as the reverse complement.
AGACAAGAACCACATAATTACCAGAGTCGTTTGCCAGGAGGATGTCGTTGAAGACCCTTAGCAGAGTCGACTCTGTGCTATGCATAGCCTTGAATCCAGACTGGAAAACCTCCCGATTACTCACAGACATTGCGTCTAACAAATTCGGTGGGGTAGGATGGCGGTAGATTACACACTGAGAATTACACGGTCTACACCATGCGGTACTCTCTCTGAGCTGGACTTCCTAGTTTATGATAACTTCCTGTATAACAGGAAAGGTAACTCAAGGCTGTAGGAACTGGAATATCCAGCAGGTGGCATTAATACATGTAAACAGAATGTGGACCAGCACACCTTTGGAATGTGGAAGGAAACAAGAGCACCCGGAGAAAATCCATGCGATCAAAGGGAAAAGGAGCAAACTCCATACAGACAGCAGCCATATTCAGGATCAATTCCAGGTCTCTGGCACTTTTAGGCAGCAACTTTATGGCCAACGTACTGCCCCATAGTCTTGAACTTAATTAAAACATACAGTAGCTGTAAAGGGGGACATAGCGTCACTTGGAGATTTAAAATTGAAAATGGATATTTTCTTTTTTTTTAGTAACCAAAGATATCAACGTATAATTTTTAGTGTGTTGGAAAACTAGATATAGTGGCACAGCTGGTAGACGTGCTGCCTCACACGCCAGAGATCTGTGTTCGATCCTGTCCTTGGGCACTGTCTGTGTTGAATTTGCACATTCTCCCTGCAAGCGTGTGGGTTTCCTCCCACATCCCAAAGACACATTGGCTTTGTAGGTTAACTTGTCTCTATAAAATTGCTCCTAATGTGTAGGGAGTGCGTGAGGAAAGTGCGATAACAGAACTTGTGTGAATGGGTGGACAAAAATGCTGGAGAAACTCAGCTGGTGAGGCAGCAAATCGAGCGAAGGAAATAGGCGACGTTTCGGGTCGAGACCCTTCTTCAGACTGATGTGAGGGTGGGGGGGACAGGAAGAAGAAAGGAAGAGGCGGCGACAGTGGGCTGAGGGAGAGCTGGGAAGGGGAGGAGAAAGCAGGGATTACCTGAAATTGAAGAAGTCAATGTTCATAGCGCTGGGGTGTAAACTGCCCAAGCGAAATATGAGGTGCTGCTCCTCCAATTTACGGTGGGCCTCCCTCTGGCCATGGAAGAGGCCCAGGGCAGAAAGGAGAAAGGTCGGATTCGGAATGGGAGGGGGAGTTAAAGTGCTGAGCCAACGGGAGATCAGGTAGGTTATTGCGGACCGAGCGGAGGTGTTGGGCGAAGCGATCGCCAAACCTACGCTTGGTCTCACCGATGTAGAACAGCTGACACCCAGAGCAGTGGATGCAATAAATGAGGTTGGAGGAGGTACGGGTGAACTTCTGCCGCACCTGGAAAGACTGCTTGGGGCCTTGAATGGAGTCAAGGGGGTGGTAAAGCGACAAGTGTAGCATTTCTTGCAGTTGCAAGGAAAAGTGCCAGGAGAGGGGGTAGTTTGGGTGGGAAGGGACAAAATGACCAGGAAGTTATGGAGGGAGCAGTCTTTGTGGAAAGCCAACAGGGGAGGAGATGGGAAGATGTGGCCAGTGGTGGGATCCCATTGGTAGACAAAAAAGCTGGAGAAACTCAGCGGGTAAAGCAGCATCTATGGAGCGAAGGAATAGACGACGTTTCGGGTCGAGACCCTTCCTTAGATCGATGTCGGGGGGGGGGACACGAAAAAGGAAGGAAGAGGTGGAGACAGTAGGCTGAGGGAGAGCTGGGAATGGGAGGGGAAGGTGGGAGAAAGCAAGGACTACCTGAAATTAGAGAAGCCAATGTTCATACCGCTGGGGTGTAAACTACCCAAGCAAATATGAGGTGCTGCTCCTCCAATATGCGGTGGGCCTCACTCTGGCCATGGAGGAGGCCCTGGACAGAAAGGAGGTCGGATTTGGAATGGGAAGGGGAGTTGAAGTGTTGAGCCACCGGGAGATCAGGTTGGTTATTGCGAACTGAGTGGAGGTGTTGTTCGAAGCGATTGCCAAGCCTGCGCTTGGTCTCACCGAGGTTGATCATACGCTGAATAAACCAACCACATTTTTGTTTGGAAGTGGAAAGAAATAATATAAATTGCATTCATTGCAATGTGTAAAAAGAGTTGAGATACTGTATTATAATTTTGCTGCATGTCATTGTGGTATATATCATGTCTTGCTCAGTGCACATCTGGAGCATCCTGGCTCATATGTGAGGATGTTATTTGTAGATTTTAGTTCTGCATTTAATGCTATCATCCCCAGCAGAATGGTGGACAAACTGTCTGATCTAGGTGTTAATGCAAACACATGCGATGGATTAAGGACTTTTTATCAGACCGCCCACAGACTGTCAGGATGGGGTCCAATTACTCCCCAGTCCTGACGCTCAGCACAGGAGCGCCACAAGGTTGTGTGCTGAGTCCCATCTTGTGTACAATATACACTTACGACTGTATACCAACACACAGTACAAACAAGATCATCAAGTTTGCGGACGACACGACTGTGGTGGGACTGATAAACAACAACGATGAGTCTGCCTACAGGGATGAAGTCCAAAAACTGACTGTCTGGTGTACCAAAAACAACCTGGTACTCAACCCATCAAAGACAAAAGAACTGGTCGTTTACTTCAGGAGGAAGAGGAGAGAGGAACCTGCTCCCTTATACATCAAAGGAGACATGGTGGAGAGAGTCACTGGCTTTAAGTTCCTGTGAATAAACATCTCCCAGGACCTCAAATGGCAAATGAACAACGTCACTCTCGTGAAGAAGTCACATCAGCGGCTGTATTTCCTGAGGTCTCTGCGGAGAGCAAACGTCTCACAACCGCTGCTGCTGTCCTTCTACCGATGCGCCGTGGAAAGTATCCTCTCCTATGGAATCCTGGTGTGGTTTGCCAGCTGTACTGTGGCTGAGAGGAGGTCGCTGCAGGGAATTATAAAAACTGCGCAGAGCATTACAAACGCTCAACTGCCCTCCTTGGATGACATATATAAGGCCCGATACTTGCGCCGGGCCACAAATATCAAGCAGGACACATCCCACCCTGCCAACCACCTTTTTACTCTGCTACCCTCTGGGAGGCGATTCAGGTCTCTGAAGGCTCGCACCGGTAGACTAAAAAATAGTTTCTACCCATGTGCGATAAAAGAGCTTAATTCCAACAGAGAACTGGGGAAGCAAAATGTAATTCCAAGAAATGCCGCTAAATTCTTTTAAATTCTTTTAAAATACTTATTTATTATTTTACTAATAAGTGTACATATGTGTTAATGGTTGACGTGTTTGTATTATTTTTAACCGGAGGAGATGTAATGGAATTTCGTTGCACAGTATTGTGCAATGACAATAAACGTATTCATTTATTCATTCATATGTTTAGTTTGTGCCTTTATTTGAAGCAGAAATAATATGTGAATGCTTCATTGAGCATAATTCCGACTGGTAACTACGCACTTTGTCGGAGCACATTATCGTGCGCGTCCTGCAAGCCGTCTTAAATGACCACCTAAACTGTCATTTGGCAACTTAAAAAGTTGCCAAGGGTGCCCGGCTGACAACAGAGAAAAAAAATTAAGTGAAAGCCCTGCAAGGTGTATAATATTTTTGACACTGTCATAGGCCTTTCATACATATGCTGTCACAACGCACTGTAGTCTCTAAACAACCCTTCAGTAATTTACCTTGCCCACCATTTCAGAATAATAGTGTTTTAAGCCAATAACTCGGCACTGCCACTGGTAATAAATAAATAAATAAATAAAAAGCGCAGCTTTCCAGCCCATTATCTCACTGGCCACGCTCGGCTGCAAATCGGTGTCAATCTGGTTGACCATCTTCCTCTAGTTGTGGGGGTGGGGGAATGGGAGGGGGCTCACAAGTGGAACAGCTTAAGGCCTCTCTTCATCTAAATCCGGCCCTGGATCAGTGCAGCACAGGAACAGGCCCTGCACCCCACTATCCATGTGCAACATGATGTTAGGCCAAACTAATCTCCTATGCCTGCACATGATCCCTATCCCTCCTACCCTGCATATTCATGTACCTATCTAAAAATCTCTTAAATGACACCATTGTATCTGCCTCCAGCACTGCTCCTGGCAGTGCATTCTAGGCATTCACCACTCTCTGTGTAAAAAAAAACTTGCCCTGCACATCTCCTTTAAAGTTTTCCCCTTCACCTTTAAGCTCTGCCCTCTAGTCATTGACATTTCCCTGGCAGCATCTCTGGAGAGAAGGAATGGCTGACGTTTCGGGTCGAGACCGTTCTTCAGACTGTCAGGAGAGAGAGAAACGTAGAGATATGAAAGTGTAAGGTGTGAAAACGAGAGTTCAATGTGGATGGGGATCAAGGAAAAGGTAGAAAGGATCATTGTTAGCTAAGGAGATGGTGACAACGAGACATACAATCAGTAAAATTAAATCAGGAGGACAGTAAAACTAGTCAGAGAACTAGGATGGGGGAGGGATGGAGAGAGAGGGAAAGCAAGGGTTATTTGAAGTTAGAGAAGTCAATATTCATTCCGTTGTGTTGTAAGCTACCCAAGCAAAATATAAGGTGCTGTTCCTCCAATTTACATTGTGCCTCACTCTGGCAGTGGAGGAGTGAAGTGTTTAGCAACCAGGAGATCACATAGGCCCAGGCAGACTGAGCGGAGGTGTTCAGCGAAATGACCATCGAGCCTGCACTTGGTCCCGCCGATATATATGTCCACACCAAGAATAGCAGATCCAGTAGATGAGATTGGAGGAGAACCTCCAGCTTCAAACATTATCGTTTTAAGGATCCAAAAACCAATTCAACAATTTCCTATGGTCTGTCACTCCAGTATTGTAATTCATATTTTGTCTTTTTTTTGCTCTACCGCTATTTCAGGTTTTCTTTGTCTCTGTTCTACCCTTCACCACCCTCGATCAGCTGACAACTCCACCACAGGGAAAGACATTGTCGTGGAATAAACGCCACCACTTTTATTAATCTTTTTCTTCAGTTCTTCACACTCTCTTCTATCTATCCTCTTCATCAAATTATTTTATTTCCAATTTTTCCCTGTTTTAATGATAGGTCATCAGCCAAAAATGGTGTAACAAGGAACTGCAGGTTTATACTAAAGATAGACTCAAAATCCTGGAGTAATTCAGCAGATCAGGCAGCATCCCTGGAGAACATGGATATGCAACGTTTCAGGTTAGAACCCTTCTTCAGACGTTTCCATTTTCAAAGACGCTGGCTGATCTGTTGCGTGTCCCCATCATTTGCTACTTATATTGAGTTTTCCAGAATCTGCAATATTTTGGTTTTGATTCCATAGCAATGTCCTTCACTGTTGGTTTGACAGACCCACTTCAGGTCCACAGACAGTAGCACAAGATCAAGTGAAGTGGGGCAGGATGCCTCAGCATCGAAGCCATATCCACAAGTTTCATGGACCTATTCTCATGGTTCTGATGTACTATAACCAGAAGCTAACTGCATTTAGATTATGGATTGTTCACTATTTTTTAGAGTCATCACTCTTCACTAATCAGTGTTGAATATATAGAGTAGAAACAAGGAACTGCAGATGCTAGTTTACACAATAGGATACAAAGTGCTGGAGTAACTCAGCGGGTCAGGCGGTATCTCTGGAGAACACAGATAGGTGACGTTTTGGATTGGGAACCTTATGATTGAACAGTCTGATCAGCCTGAAAAAGGGCCCAGATCGGAACGTAACCTATCTATGTTTTCCAAAGATGCTGCTTGACCCTACGAGTTATTCCAGCACGTTGTGTCTGTCAGTGTTACATAGAATTTGGCTACTCTCAACAAAAATTCTTTATTTCATGCCTTGAACCAGTCACCTAGGTATCTGTTACCATTTCCATTCACCTTGACATTACTGGCAAATTTCAACAGAGTTGGCTGTACCCCAACTTTTGATTCTTTATATAAAACACGACGCATATACAAAAATTATCAAATTGAGATATTGTTGAAGGGAGTTTGTCTGAGGCTCTTTGTCCATATTTGTTTTACAGTCCGAGAGTTGTAGTGCAGGGACAGTTGGTGGGGAGGTGGAAACATAGAAACATACAAAATAGGTGCAGGAATAGGCCATCTGGCCCTTTGAGCCAGCACCGCCATTCAATATGATCATGGCTGATCCAAAATCAGTACCCCGTTCCTGCTTTCTTCCCATATCCCTTGATTGTGTAAACCCTAAGAGTTAGATCTGACTCTCTCTTGAAAACATCCAGTGAAGTGGCCTCCATTGCCTTTTGTGGCAGAGAATTCTACACATTCACATCATCTGGGTGGAAAGGTTTTTCCTCATCTCAGTCCTAAATTGACTCCCCATTATTCTTACACTGTGACCCGTGGTTCTGGACTCCCCCAACATCAGGAACATTTCTCCTGCAGGGGTGTAGGGGAAAGGTGCTGGGGGGATGCATTTTGTTGTTGAACCAAAAAAGGACTGAAATGTTGGATAACAGTATTAAACAGTTCCCTGAACTCCAGCACCAAGTATGTCCTCAGCAGCTTTAGGCTGCAATCTGCTGGTATTTCTAGCCAGTGCTGACAAACCTGGGAAGTGCCATGAACTCAAGGTTGAAGCATCAAATGAGCAGAAGCATCCAAAATAAATAAATGCTACATGCATTTCAAACACAGAAATGCTATAAACGCTCTGAATAATTTTAATCAGTTTTTTTGCCATTCCTTTATTTAGCAAGTCCTTTGTTATTACCAGATGCTTAGTGATGAACTAAATATAATGACATTTCATTTGGTATGCCATTTATTGATTTGTATTTGCAGCTCAATTTTATTTGACTGCCTCTCATTCTTGCTTGTTATATGCTGATTGCTTTTTCATCTGTTGGCTGAATAGTTATTTATTACTGCATTATGAATACAACATTTGAGCTAATCGCAAGCTTGCATGGCAAATATTTATCCATTTTGTATGACATCAGTGATATGTTGTGTTCAGTGCAAGTAAGAATTATAAAGCTTAAAATATGATGTGGGAAAAACTGTGTGTGAGGCACATCAACTTCGAATATACAGGGATCAGCTTTACAGAGGGAAATAGATTTGCTCAGATTGCAGTGACAAGCTGCCAGAGTATCCAAGCCGCCAATGTACATGCAAGATCCAGGCATACGCACCATTATGAGTGTGTGTGAGGGAAAGTAGAAGAGAGATAACATAACAGTCGGTGACAGCCCTGCTAGGACTCTGCCTGTACATCATCTGGAATGGATTTGAATACTTTATTGTGACAAGGCACAGTGAAATTCTTTGCTTGCATACCCAAGGTATGCGAATAGTTGCCACATAATCAGCACTGACAAAGTTACAAAGTACCCCCGCCGGCTCCTCCTTTGTTCTCCCTCCGCCTCCCTTCCCCCTCCTCAAAGCGGTCCCCCCATGCCAGGTGCGCCATTGTTCTTCCCCCGTTCCCCCCCTCATGGTAGTTCCCCCGTGCCCTCATCGACTCGCGAGGCTCCACCGCCGCCGAGGCCATGCTGCCGACGCGGGGCCCTGTCGTACCTCTAGACTCCACTGATCCAGGCAGGCTTCGCCACACAGCTTTTCCACAGCCTCCTGGGAGACGTCTGCTGCTGCCACTGCCCCTACACCTCCCTCTGTTGCAGCCAAAAAACATTGGCCACTTTTTTTTAAATGTGGAAATACATAGGGAACAATATCTAGATTATTCTAGGAAATAACCTCCAGTGTTTCTCATGCTACTTTTAGATGATCTACATTTTTACTTCATTCTGACACCAATTATTTAATGGAGCAGAAACTGGCAAATGGGAACCCCCTGCTTTCTCAGCCTGGCCCTTCATTCATGTTGAGGCCTATATAGAATGGTTCACTGTCGAGCTTAAACAGTCTGTAATGGAGGCTGATGCACTGCATCAAAATAGTAAGATTAAACGAGAACTTGCCAGTTCGAAGTTTGATCGTTATTTTATGAGGAGTAACGTTGAGGGATTACGTGAAGAACCCGCCAAGACGCATGCGTGTCATTCTTCACAGCAGCGGTGTGAAATCACAGATAACAGTAATGGCCGGAACATAGTAAGATTAAAGAAAAAAGGATACCAGTTGAACTTTATGATCGAGGGTGGGAGCGGAGGGCACGTAATCCCTCAACGTTACTCCCCATAAAATAACGATCAAACTTCGAACTGGTAAGTTATCGTTTAATCTTACTATTTTACTTCGGAGTCACGTGTGTGACTATGTGAAGATTTCAAAACTCTGTGATTTCATGCCGTGGAAACGAGTCCATGCCTCACAACTGCCTTAATTGACTAAGGGAGGAAATAGTGTTAACGTATTCAAACATGAATCCGACATTGAAATTCTATGATGAACTATTAACAACAATTATGGGGTAATCATGATACAGATCTAATTTTGATTCTGCAATGTCACATCTCATTGCCTCTGTGCTGTTTAGAGTTCTCTATGTATAAGAACAAATGTCTCATAATGCATAGGCAATCATCTATTGGGTATGCACTGAACTCTATATGAGGCCTGACGATCCCGGTCTGTTCTGTTAAACTCATTCGTGGATGTAAAAAGTTATTTTACTCGTAGAAGAGGTGTTACTATCCAGCCTTGATTTATGTAAAGACTGAATTCTGTGTGCTGAGACCAATGCCATAAGTATGACCATGTCATGTGCAAGTCTATGCAGGGACAGAGCTGTAGCTGGTGACCAATTCCTCAGTAATGTTGGACTATACTCATATACCATATAAGGGAAACTAGTCCTTGGGGATAATATTAAAAATTCCCCTCATGAGTTTAGTCACCAGGGGGTGAGACCCGACAGAATGACGCTCTGATCCTTGCCCCAGAATACTGAAAAGGCACTTCTGGCGCAGTTTGTGGCACTAAACTGAGCCCCTCATCATAGTGGAGGCTAGCCAGGAATTTCAGAACAGAGTTATGTTCGTCGTACAGTAGTGATGTTGTTCCTAGAACAATATTTCCCATCTCCTGATGTGGACCCGATATAGTTTCTTCGTGGACTGCCTGTGAGCCGCTGTATATGTTCATTGTTCGGTTCGTTAGTCCCAGGTCCGGAAATGGTTACTTAAGATTCTGCTGACGAACACATTTGTTCTATTATGGTAGGGATGATTTTCCCGCCCGTTACGGGATGAAGCAACAATCTGGTTATTTCAGAACGGAGAGCCATGTTTGGTTGTATTTTGCGTAATACCCAACTGATGAGGCAGAAAGGAGGGAATGCATAGAAAGAACAATTCCCTCCCCCCCCCCCAATGCAGCGAGAAGGCATCCATCGCTGATGCCCCAGTCTGATTCCCAAGAAACACAGATAGGCAACTGGTGATTAAGCCGAGATGCAATAGATCAATCTCTGATGTTTCATATCATGCTACAATATCAGCAAACACTTTGCGGTCCAACATCCATTCGATGTTTGTCATGAATTTGCATGACCTGGTGTCTGCCACTAAATTTGAGGTTACCTGGTAGGTAACTAACTGATATTCAAATGTTTTTCTGTATTCACCATTGCCAAATTGTGTTAGCCGGATTATCACATGATATCGATTTGATTCCACCCATGTAGTTAGTATATGTCATCATGGTGGTGTTATCAATCTGTAGTCTCACATGCAGGTGATGCATTTCTGAACAGTATGATTTTAGTCCATAGAACGCACCCAACATTTCCAAGTAGTTTGTGACATGTATCTGAAGCAATGATGCTTCTTGTGCATTCCATCTATATCCACAACTAGAGATGGGGTTAGTAACACGCCAACCATGAACACTGGCATCAGTTTGTAGCACCACTGAATGGTTGCTGACAATGATAGGGTTTGAACAATGCCCAATATTTCCCCTATCATTGTAATTCCGTGATTGCTTAGATTGGTAGCCTCATTGGTCTCTACACATGACCAGTATTGATTTTAAGTGCTTATACCTTTGTCCTTGTAATTATTGGTAATACAAAGGTCAAACAGTGTGGCTGAAAAGGCCACAGTATTGCCAATTACCCTTGCTACCAGTCGAATAGGTGGTTTACTGATGTCAATGAGGTTGTTGGCCTCAGTTAAGTCTGTACCTTCCTTTGATAAGTTACCCACATGTAGACTAAGTCAAAGGTGAACCCCAAGTAGTCCTTAGTGGTGGAAGGTGTTAGCTTAAAATTAATAACGTCTATAATCCTTCCGCATAGGCACCGTATAGTAAGCATCTTTTAATGGATGCAATCCATAAAGTAGCCTATGGAATCAATTGTTTGGCAGTAACAAGGTTTCCAATTTCGAATGAATTTACTGCACAATGTATTCAGGTTTGTCAGACCTGAATGATTGGTAACCACATCTTTTTGTTTTTCGTAAAGATATTGGCACGAATTCCAAAGAGTCGTGTTGGGATTTCCCCATGATTCCCTAGCATCTAGCCTCTCCAGTTCAGCATGCGCTTCCAGTTTTTCTTATCGTGAAGGCACGAACGTTCAGTTCGGTACATGCTGAACCGGGAAATTTTGTGCACAAATTCAATTGTATATCCCTGAACACTAGGTAGAAAATAAGTGTTAGTAGTTATTGCACTCCATACCTCCCAAGAAAATGTAATCTACACACCAATTTGTGTTATTTACACCTCCTGTTTTTTGGAAGAGACCAGACCCCCCTATCTCCATGGTGACCAGTGGAAAGTTTGTTTTCTTCCTTGCAGTCGCCGTAGAGGTTGTGGCGTCGGTTTTTGGATTTGGGATTTGGGGTTGCACGTCTTCCACGAAGGCTGGTCTGGGCCAGGCCTAAAAGACCTCTGTCTTGTAGCCCGGCCTTTGAGCTTTCACCAGCTTCTGTGTGTGGGTACGTGGAGGTGCTGTTGTCGTGTGTAGGAGATCCTGCCTGTTGCCGCCTTTATGAGCCCCAGGGTATTGGCCTCCTTATTGAGCTCTTTTACCTGTTTTGACAGGTTGCCCCCAAGTAGTAATATTGGTGGTTTAATCCCTCCAAGTCTGCACAGCTCTGCAAACTTAGGGTTTAAAGCTGGGCGGATAGCGTTCTCCTGAGTGTTAATCTCATACTCCATATTGCAGAATAATGCCACAGCGTCTTAGCTAAACATCCTGCCTTCTGACTCCTGTTCCAATGTGTTTTCAGATGTAACTGTTCACCGTGGGAAATTTTTGAGGGATACCCATTTTCCGGTGCCAAATATTTGGCAGTAGTGTCTATTACAGCCATGTTCCTGTAGTTGTTTTTATATGTACAAACTTGGACTCCTTTTCCAGGAGGTTTCCTTGTTCTTGCACCCCCTGCACACTGATTTCTTCCTACAGCAAAACCCCTCTTCAGAGCCAGCCCAGAATTGGCTCCCAGTACTCCCCTCTGTCGAGGGAGATGCACTGTGCAGCCCTGATAAGGTGCTGCCATGGGTGTATTATATACCCATTGTGACTAGACTCCATCTCCCAGAGTCTGTCACAGTGGAGCATGTGCTCCATAAGCCGCTCCATTTGGCCCCAGTAACGCTGGTCCCCGCGGCATTTCTTTGCAGTTCGACTTGTCAGCCAAGTTGGGCACAGCTGATCCCACTAACGGTGATCTAGTGCCGTCAGTCGCTGCTGGCTGTCCGCAACTCCGTAGTTCTTCCCAGCCAGTGCAGCCCTTGTGGACTCCTGTCCATAGTTTCCCCCTGTGAAAAACAGCACGGGAAACAATCACGACCGCAGTAATTCCCTTACCTGTCGGTCTTGGTTTTAAAAAACTTGCCACTGCAGGGGAATACTCCCCCCCGCCTGCCGTTTCGACTTGTCAGAGTCAACGGCTCTGTCTGTGTAGTCTTCCCGCCCGGCCGTGGTGTTGATCTGGCCGGTGCGGGTGCCAAGTCGGGCACAGCTGATCCCACTCACGGTGATGCTGGTGCCTTCAGCTGCTGCTGGCTGCCCGCAACTCCGCGGTTTCCCCAGCCAGTGCAGCCCTTGTGGAATCCTGTCCATAGTTTCCCCCTGTGAAAAACAGACACGGGAAACAAACACGACCGCAGTAATTCCCTTACCTGTCGGTCTTGGTTTTAAAAACTTGCCGCTGCAGGGGAATGCTCCCCCCGCTTGCCGTTTCAACTTGGCAGAGTCAACGGCTCTGATCTGTGTAGCCTTCCCGCCCGGCCGTGGTGTTGATCTGGCCGGCGCGGGTGCTAAGTCGGGCACAGCTGATCCCATTCATGGTGATGCTGGTGCCTTCAGCTGCTGCTGGCTGCCCGCAACTCCGCGGTCCTCCCCAGCCAGCTTTAGATGGAGCCCTTGTGGACTCTGATTTTGTCCAGTTTCCCCCTGTAAAAACAGCGCAGGAAACAAAAAAGGACCGCAGAGTAATTCACTTACCTGTCGGTCGCGGTTTCAAATTTACCGCTGCGGGGGAACGTCGTTCCACCCCGTCTGTCGTTTCGCAATGCGTGAAGCGATATGGCATGCATGCTTCCTGGCGGGTTCTTCACGTAGTCACTCACGTGACTCCGAAGTAAAATCCTAAATACAAGGGGCAATCTTCATGCTAAGTTGATTTATCCTCTAATTAGAAGGACAGGTATATTATACTTCATTCACAATTGTAAATTGAAGTAATTTGAACCTAGTCTGGCCAGTGTGGAAGGCTTGCTTACCAAGTTTCATACTTTGCCTAATTTCACTTACCTTTGATGTCTCACAATCAATCCTTCTTCCTTTGTGCAAAGTGTAACAACTATCATTGGGGTTGCTTCAATCTCCACCCATTGATTTTAGTTTTACCAGCATTTCATGTTCTGGGGTTTCGGGTTTGTTCCATTCAAATGTGAGCATGATTGGGCAGTGTACAGTGTAACATCACCATACCTGAACCTGGCATTTTCACACCAGGTGTATTAGATGCAGGTTACCCCCAGTATAAAATTCTAGGAAGGTGAATATTTTTTTAAAATCTCTTACCTCGACGGAGATGCGATTTTTTTCCGTATTGTATCTCCGTCCACACTGCGGCCTAACATCGAGGAGCTAGTGGCCTCTGCTGGGGACCGACTTCGGGGAGCTCCAACCGCATGAGCCTGCGGACTTTAACATTGGGGAGCTGGCGATCCCTTTGCCAGGGATCGACCTTAGAGCTCCAACCGAGGGGGCCTGTGGACTTTAACATTGTGGAACTTGCAGTCCCTGGTTTGAGACCAGCTTCAGGAGCTCCAAGCTGTCCCGACGCGGGAGCTTCGATCGCTCCGACTTGGGGGCATCGATCGCTCCGACGTGGGGGCTTCGATCGCCGGCTGTGGGAGCTTCGAATGCCCCGACTGTGGATGGTTCGAATGCCCCGACTGTGGATGGTTCGACTGCTCCGCCCACGGAAGAATAAAGAGGACGAAGATTAGATTTTATTGCCTTCCATCACAGTGAGGAATATGGGGGAGCCGCTATGACAGACGTTTACGTTAGATTTTATGTAGTTGTGTGTCGTGTTGCTTTTTTTAGTATGGCTGTATGGTAATTCGAGTTTCACTGTACCTTAATTGGTACACGTGGCAATAAACAGACCTTTGAACCTTTGAAAATGTCAGAATTTGAACAAACAAAAAGAACCATTGCTAATTAAAGACTTCCTCAGGTCACAGTTTTCCAGTCTGTGGGCTTTGGGGAATGAACTGCATTTGTAAGTCTGAAGAAGGGTCTTGACCCGACACGCCGCCTGTCCATGTTCTCCGGAGATGCTGCCTGACCTGTTGAATAACTCCAGCACTTTATGTCCTTTGTTGTATTTAAAAGTGCCAGGAGGTGAAGCAACAACAGCCAGCATTCCACCTGATCTCACCATCATTACAGAAACCAGTCTTTAAATGATTTGATTCATAGTCATAAAGTCATACAGTGTGAAGACAGGCCCTTCGGTCCAACCTGCCCACACCAACCAACATGCCCCATCTACACCCTGCGCTTGGCCCGTATCCCTCTAAACCAATCCTATCCATGTACCTGTCCAAATGTCTCTTTTCAATCCACATGTAAATAATAAAGAGCTGAAATCTCTATCTATATCTTGATATATATATTATTGCATTCCTGGTATCTGCTTAAAAGCAAGGACCAGCACTCCAGAACAAGCCATGCTTTTAGTTAAATGGGTCCTGTTCAGTAAAATACTGGCATCTCCTCTAACAGTGGAGAGAATTAATCAAGTGTGTCCTGTCCACAAAAATAAACAAATCCAATCTGCCAATACCATCAATCATCAGCAAAGTGATGGAGACATCACTGAAAATGCTGTTAAGCACAAACATCAATAGTCTGCTCATTTTGTTTACTTTGGATTTCTCTCGGACTGTTCGGCTCCAGACCTCGTCACTGCCTGCGCCAATGATAGACCACTGAGCTGCATTCCAGAAGAGATGTACAAGTGCCTGACCTTGGACCAAGAAGGAGACCTTTGATGTGGCTTTCAAGAAGCATTAGTTAAAACTGAAATCAATGGGGATGTAGATGAAACACCCAAATGCAGTAGCCATACCCTGTACAAAGGATATTGGTTACAGTCATCGATTGTCACTCATCCTGGCCCCAATACATCTCTGCAGGACTTGCTCTAGGCACTGCCACAGGCCCACCCTCTCTGTTTTGGGCAATGACTTTCTGTTACTCAATCCAAGTAAGAAATTGAATGCGTAGGAAGGAACTGCAGATGCTAGTTTATACCGAAGATTGGCACAAAATGCTGGAGTAACTCGGCAGGCAGCATCTCTGGAGAAAAGAATGGGTGACGTTTTGTCCTATAAAAAAGTAATAGTGCAAAGTACAAAATCAAAGTGACCCCCCACAATGGCCCATTTTTGGCTGGAGAAGACGTACTAACGACAGGGATACAAGAATGCAAACAGTGGAACTAGTATTGCGAGTAGAATGGGGGAAAGAGGACAGAGGGGGGGGGGGTGGGGGGGGAGGAATGCAGGAGTTACTTGAAATTAGAGAAATCAACTATCATAACCGCTGGGTTGTAAGCTGCCCAAGTGAAACATGAGGTGCTGTTCTTCCAATTTGTGTGCAGCCTCACTCTGACAGTGGAGGAGCCCCAGGACAGAAATTTCAATATGAGAATGGGAGGAGGATTTAAAATGTTCGGCAACCGGGAGATTGCATAGGCCAAGGCTGACTGAAATATTAGTCTATACTTGGTCTCATGATATATACGAGCCCACCACGGGTGCATCGGATACAGTAGATGAGGTCGCAGGAGGTGCAAGTAAACCTCTGCCTCACCTGAAAGAACTGGATGAAGTCAATTGAGGAGCCTGACCCGCTGAGATACTCCAGCATTGTGCCCACCATCCACCCCCACCCCAACCACCCCCCCACCCCCTCCCACCCCACCCCCCCCACAAAACCCCCCCCCCCCCCCCCCCCCCCCCCCCCCCCCCCCCCACCCCCGAAGTCTATGTAGTTCAGAGCTTATCCAGAGGTTTAAGTCATAAGTCATAAGGAATAGGAGTTAGATTAGGCCATTTGGTCCATCAAGTCCACCATTCAATCATGGCTGATCTATCTCTCCATCCTAACCCCATTCTCCTGCCTTTTCCCCATAACCTCTGATACATGTGCTAATCATGAACTATCATGTACTATCTCTGCCTTAAAAATATCCACTGACTTGGCTCCACAGCCTTCTGTGGCAATGAATTCCACAGATTCACCACCCTCTGAATAAATTAATTTCTCCTCATCTCCTTCCTAAAAGAACGTCTTTTAATTCTGAAGCTATGACCTCCAGTCCTATACTCTCCCAATAGTGGACACATCCTCTCCACATCCACTCTATCCAAGCCTTTCACTATTCTTTAAGACTTTAATAGCCTGATGGTTGTTGGGAAGAAGCTGCTCCTCTATCTGGAGCACCTATACATTTTCAGACTCCCGTACCTTCCTCCCGATAGCAGGGGTGAAATGAGAGCATGGCCAGGATGGTGCAGGTCTCTGATGATGCTGGCTGCCTTTTTATGGATTGTGAAAGCACTGTTATTGCTGAGCATTGTAAAGCTTGAGAAGCAGTGAGGAGAGAGACCACGTGGAAGAATTTTTGAGGATTTTAAAATTGAGGTGTAACTCAGTTGGGCAAGCCTAGCAGTGATGAGTGAATAAATAAACAAATTTACCTCTGGATAATTATGATAGACAAATTACAAACTAGAAATCTGTAGATATATAGATTAGTTAGGAAAACATATAATTACATTGGAGAGGTTATGGTCTCCATTGAAGCTTTGTCAAAGGTTGTGAAATGTCAATAAGTGGTAATGCTGACATTTTCTTGCATTGCAGTCAGAAATTAGGCTAGGTTTTCTGTCTTTTGCACTTGTATGTGACCCAATATTGATTCATAATGAAAATCAGATTCAATTATTTCCATATTTGAAGGAAGACATCACACACTGCCCAATTTTACCTTCCATTGAAGTCAATCTATTCTTTCAGAAGATAACATTTTACCTTGCAGACTATTTCTTTCACCTCTCCACTGATTGATCATTTGAACAGCAGGTTGTTTTGATGTGGATAATCAACAGTTGCTGTTGGATTGATGTTATTCTCAAGTGTAAAGTCACAATAATACTGTGTCATTTGTGCCTTTGTTAAGATCTTAGATATTTTTAATACACACACAAAGCCCCAAGGTAATTCCTAAGGCATATACAAACTACAAATCTTCTTGTGTAAGAAGGAACTGTAGATGCTGGTTTAAATCAAAGATAGACACAAAAAGCTGGAGTTTCTCAGCGGGACAGGCAGCATCTCTGGAGAGAAATGGGAGACATTTTGGGTCCGAAGAAGGGTGTCGACCCGAAACATCTCCCACTCCTTCTCTCCAGAGATGCTGCCTGTCCGAGTTACTCCAGCTTTTTGTGTCTATATACAAAGCTTCTTGTGCTATTAATACACGGGTTAAAGAAATTACGCAAGTGCATAACTCCAGAACCTCCACTCCAGCTGTTCATCTGCAGTATGTGAATGCCATGAATGCCATGAGTGCTGAGCATTGAAGTTAAAAGCACTATATAGTAAAATGCATAAAGATGCAATTTATTCACAGGATTGTATTATATACACTGTAATGGAAGGTATTGAATTAAAAGTTGATTAGGGTCTCAGTTAATGTAATTGCAGAGCAAAGCATGAGTAGTTTATAATGATTTCAATGCAGACACTGCATTCCCGATTTGACAGATACTAGATGGGCTGTTTTCTTGAATTGCTGCACAGTTTACAGACGACAATTAAATAACCAGCAGGTCTTTTGGGATCAGGGAGAAAACCGAAACGCTCAGCTGAAACCTACGCACAGTCACAAAAGAATATACAAGCTCAGTAAAGACAGCACCCAAGGTCACAAACAAGGTGAGGTTTTTCAAACCGAGTCAGCAGCACTAACTGCTGCATCTGTGATAAAACTGGAGAACGATTACCGCAACAGAAATTAGGAAGCAGTGTACAGAATACAGCATAGGGTTAAGTTAAACTGGCTCACCCACACTTTGGATGAGGTGTGGGTCTCTGTTGGTTGCAGTAGGTTTCACAATTAGCTATTCCAGTTTCTGCTGATCAGAGACCTGCTTATTATTCCCATCTCTAGCCAGTATTCGGCTGCATAGATTGACATAATTAACAATCAAAAATGGTCAGTCAACAGTTCTTGCAAATGACCTTTAACTGCATTGTAGATATTATTGATACCGGGGAGATGATTATGCAGTTGAAGAAAATTGAAACATAGTCCGGAGATAAGCTTGAAGTCTGTGAAGATGATGGATGTAACATTGTGTCCATGCATTATAAAGCAATTGGATAAATTGAATATTTCATCAAAACCACCTTCTGCAGTTCGATATGGACCATGGATCTGTACTTGTCTTGACAAAAAAGTAAAAATTACTTCTGCTGGAGTAAAAGTTTAATTGGACTATAACATGAATATAATGCAAAAATATCGTAAGCTGTTCTAAATGGCATTTATCTTCTCACTAAACAATTAAGGTTTAATGCATGATCTTCCCCAGGGAGGAGGTGATGGTTGCAGCAGAGAATAGAATGATTGCCTATTTCACATTCATACTGATCTTAATTTCTGTTCAGAACAAGAGGCTGATCAGTTCCCAGCTGGTTTAAATTATCATTGTGTTATTTGAAATAGACTAATGTGATTGAATAATCTCCACGGACCTGCTTCAACGAAGCTCCAAGAACATAAAGAGGCTTGACACCATTCCAGTGCACCTGCTCCACAGTCCATTCATTGGTCTCAACACTGTTTCCATTGCTCCGAGCATACCCAGGCTGGAGGGTGTATTGTTAAAAGGATAGACGCAAGGAACTGCATATGCTGAATTACAAGTGCTGGAGTAACCCAGCAGCTCAAGCAGCAACTCTGGAGAATATGGGTAGACAATGTTTTGGGTCAGGGCCTTTCTTCAAACTAATTGTAGTAAGGGGGTGAGAAAGCTTAAAAGAGAGATGGGTGCAGGACAAAACCAGGACAGTGTTAGGTGGATACAGGTGAGTGTGGGGTTGTGATTGGAAAATGGCTGGACAAGGATGAAAGATAAAAAGACAAAATGCAGGAATATGTTCCCCATGTTGGGGGAAGTCCAGAACCAGTGGTCATAGTTTTAGATAAGGGGTAGGCCATTTAGGACTGAGAAAAGGAAAAAGGTTTTCACCCAGAGTTGTGAATCTGTGGAATTCTCTGCCACAGAAGGCAGTGAAGTCCGATTCATTGGATGTTTTCAAGAGAGAGTTCGATTTAGCTCTTAGGGCAAATGGAATCAAGGGATATGGGGAAAAAGCAGGACTGGGGTACTGATTTTGGATGATCAGCCATGATCGTATTGAATGGCAGTGCTGGCTCAAAGGGCCAAATGGCCTACTCCTGCACCTATTTTCGATGTTTCTCTGTTTTTATGTATGAGATAAGGAGGTAAGGAGAGAAGAGGTTTGAAATGTGAAGCCAGATGAAGGGATATAGGTGAAAGGAAACAGGGGAAGGGGAAAGAGTATTTTTAATGTGGGAGATATGGATGCTCAGCCAGGCGGGGCACAGGAAGAGAGGGGAGGAAAAGGGAGGGGAGGTGTTGGTTACTTACCTAAAATTGGAGAATTTAATGATCATACCATTAGGTTGTAAACTGCCCGTGGAATATGAAGTGCTGTTCTTCCAGTTTGCGTGTGGCCTCACTCTGCAATGGTAGAGGCCCAGGATATAGAGGTCAGAATGGGAATTAAAAGTTGTTAGCATCAGTGAGATCCAGCAGGCCATTCTGTGATCGTGCGCAAATGTTCAGCAAAATGGTTGCCTTGTTGACTCTTGGTCTCACTGACATTAAAAGGGTGCCTGCAGCAGTTCACTGAGAATTTCCCAATTTCCCATTTGACTCTTGGTCTTCTTCACACCAAGAAGATGAAGGACAGCTGGTGCATAGAGATGCAGCGACCTCATCAGACACACTGGGATATACATCACTGCACCTTCATTCTACCTAGGTCGGTATTCTAACCAACAGCACATCGGGAGTACCTCCAGCAGAAGCTCTGCAGCAGTGTGATATGCCACATTACCATTAGATTCGCCTCCAGATTCTGGGGCAGATTTTTACCAGCTGTTATCATGTAACTGAACCATCCTACCAACAACGAAGGAGCAGTCCTAAACTACTATCAACCTCATTGGAAACCCTCAGACTACCGTTGATCTCACTTTACTGGCTTTATCCTACACTAAACATTATTATTTCCTTTATCGTGTGTCTGTGCACTGTGGGTGGCTCAATTGTAATCATGTATTGTCTTTCCGTTGACTGGTTAGCATGCAACAAAAGCTTTTCACTGTACCTCGGTACACGTGACAATAAACTAAACTCCTCAAACACAATTTCTCAAAGGCATTTTGAAGCAAAGTGAGATCAATGACAGTCTGAGGGTTTCCAATGAGGGTTGTGCAATAAATGCAGGCTTCACTGGAGATGCTCAGACCTTCAGAATGAATGCAAAAGGAGTGAAGAATGACATCTGCAGTGCTATTGCCAAGTCTAGAATGGAAGTAAAGAAATATATCACTGTGCAAAACTCCACATTAGGATCTCTTCATTTAGGTTAATATTTGACCTGTCAGTTTAACAAGTGACTAATGACTAATCTTTATAATGGCAACACCTGGCTTGGGACATCATATTTGATTCTGTTGCCAGGCTTTTGTTCTGTTTACAACCACATGTTATTTTTGCAGCATATTACATTGGTCTGACTACCATTTTCTGTTTTATCACATGTCGTATAAGCGAAATCTTCTCTCAATGCTTCAGGGGGTCCTTTGTGAATTAGTACACCTACATAGAACTTAGCATGACTTGTTTGCAAACCATTAAAGCAGAGACGGTGGTCAACATGTTCCATACTATTTTCCAGCCAATAATTTGAATGACTGGAAAATAATTCATGCTGACCTCTGTGCTCAGACACTCAATGCATGTTCCTGCTGTGCTGATCACTTAGAAAGGCCATGAATGTTCCCATACAGCCAAGCTTGGCAGTCATTTTGCACACAGTAAGATGTCATAAGCCATTAGGATTTTAAGGAATAAAATATTTGTTTTATACACTGTTGACCCATAGGATATCAGAAGTCCTTCCTGTATCATGCCTTAAATTCTTCAGTATCTCCCCAAAACAGACAGCAGGGAGGCATCAGATTTTAATTTAACCCTAAATGCAGTTGAAATCTTGCTATTATTTGTAGAAACATTTCACTTACTTGACAATACACTCATTGTTGTGATGGAGACAAGTCAGTCACAAATTTAGCGTAGAGGAGCAGTACAGTGACGCAGTGGTAGAGTTGCTGCCTTACAGCGCCAGAGACCCGGGTTCAATACTGATTAAGGGTGCTCTCTGTACCAAGTTTGTACATTCTCCCTGTGACCACATGTGCTTTCTCCTGTTTCTTCGGTTTCTGCAGTTTCCTCCAATATACCAAAGATATGCAGGTTTGTACATTAATTAGCTTCTGTAAGTTGTAAATTGTTTCTTGTGTGTAGGATATTGCTAGTATTCTGGACAATCACTGGTTGGCACAGACTCGGTGGCCAATGGGCTTGTTTCCAAGCTGGATCTCTAAAGTCCATAGGGTACCTTCAAACTGAAGAGAAATTAATACCTGAGACATGGAAATGAATGTAAATATTATTGCTCTGAATTTCCACAGGTCACAAAGCTGATAATATGTTTGGGCTGCAACTTGACCTCTATTGGTTCCCGCCCCTGGAATGGGTGGAGAAAAGGCAATGGTACTCACACAGATCTCTGCGGTCTAAGAGATCGTAGACTGCCCAGGCACTTGAAAAATAGTGTTCCGCGGCTGGTCAGGATGTGGTGAAAATGGGATTCAAAGGGTTTTGCTTCAGGGATGTGGTTTCATATATTTAAAAACATTTTTTTCTGTGATTTGTGGAAATAATTAAAACATGAACCTCACCTACAACCCCCTCCTTCGGGAATAATTCTGACTCTCAGGCAGTCTTTTTTTCTCACGTAGCATACCAACCCCCAATGTTCTGTCTTTGTAAGTACAAAGGTGTGGAAACTCACAATGCTGTTCCTGGTTTCAGTACTTCTCCTTCCTTTAAACTTGTAGGCAAAAATGGTCCAAATCCTAAACAGACCCAGGGTTACCATCCACATGAGACCAAGGCCTTGCGAGGCCAAACCAAGATTAAAAGTGCAGACTGCTTCATTTTCCAAGGAACTGCAAATAGTTTTATATGTTGTACACTCATTAGCAAATGCCCTCACTTCAGGCCACATGTTGGAGGGAAAAATAATAATTGCTAAAGCAGTTGAAGATAGTTTAGTTCATGTGTTATGCATTCTTGCTGGGAGCATGACTGTAGACAATCCATAACTTCATTCAGAGTCTTTGGAATAGTTGAAAATAATCCAATAATTACATTCCAATCTCCCTTATGACTCCTGGCTGTGGAGAATGTTACTTGCTACTGCACAGAAGGAAACACATTCATACTATTAGGTGTATGCCAGTTTCAACAGAGTAATTCAATCGGTTAAATTCCCCAACAAATTCCCCTTTGGATGTTTTGACACTTAGAGTAAGTACGATAAGTTACTTTGCAAGTAGCAAAACAATTAAAGGGGAATGTTTAAGGAATTTGATTTAACTTACAGCAACCAATTAACCTACCAGCATGTTTTTGAGATGCAACGGGAAACTGGAGTACCAAGAAGAAATACACGCAGTCACAGGAAGAAAGTACAAACACAACACTACCAAAGTTTTAATTCAAACCTGGGTTTATGGGGCTGTGAATCCACTGTGCTAACTGCTAAATCACCATTCCATCCCTTGTCTCTCATTGATTTTGGTTCCTAATGCCATACTCTGTCAAGTGAAGTCACTCTTGTGTCTCTTCTGGAAGTCGGCTCTTCTTCTCATGTTTGGACCAATGATGTGTTGAGAACTGGAGCTGGGTCTGGTCCCAGGGAAAACAACACTGAACAAGAGTGAGTAAGTGCTGGTTTCAATGGTATTGTCCAGAACTTTGCGAATGATTGAAGGTAGACAGTGCATATGTGAGCGATTTTACATATGGTCAGAGAGATGCCAGCATTGTCTCTGTACTGGGACAGCTTGGTAAGGTGCATGATTAGTTCTGCACAATATGCCTTCAGTCCTGTTGCCATCCTTCTACTCCAGAACAATATGGATATTAAAGCCTAAGGCAGAGAGCCTGCAGAGTCTTGTGTGACTAAATAGCATTTCCAAGTATATGTACTGTATGACACCTACTGTGTTGAAAGTACACATGCCCTAATTGGATGCTTCAGAAGCTGCATGCTTCTTGTGGGATTTCTTGCCTTTAAACTGTAGGAGCCAATTCCTGTCATGGATTTTGATGCTCAGCTGCAAAAGATGTCGATAGCACAATGAAGTGACATTTTCTGCCTTTGCTATATCCAGTGCTTACTTCTTTCTACATATAATCAAGAGTGTATTGAATTGCCTGAAGGCTCTCTACGGGGAGGATGAGCTGTTAGAAGTGGGCCACAATGGATCAACTGCTCAGCACTCATCTAACTAACAACATAAAACAAGGAAATGCAGATGCTAGTTTACAAAAAAAAGGCAAAAAAGTGCTGGAGTAACTCAGCAGGTCTGGCAGCATCACTGGAGAACATGGGGCCAAGGAAAGAGCGTTCACGTCGCGGCCCTGTTTCAACCAATCTTTCCACCACCACGCACAAGAAGCACAAGAAGCGCAAGACAGACACCATTGTGCAGATGCCGAGAAGTGTGTTCAGCTCTGGCTGAACAACTTCTAATCTTGTGTGTGGACTCGATAAGAAGAAGAAGACTGGAGAACATGGATAGGTGATGTTTCAGGTCGGGACCCCCCTCTAGTCCGAAGAGTCACATCCTGAAATGTCTCCTATCCATGTACTCCAGGGATGCTGCCTGACCTGTTGAGTTACTCCAGCACCTGGTGTCTTTTTTTTCCGACTAATAATGTTTCAGCCTTGAACTTGTCACTCGTGCTGAGATCCACCATTGATAGGAATTTTCTTGAAAACTCCTACCCATTCGTTGTTTAATTGTCAATCAATATTCACAACTGCTTGTACTTCTCAGATTTAATCTGGCTTTTGGTCTTGTCTCTAACTAATGTGGATTGCTTTTGCTACTTAGCAAACATATAACATTGTTAGTTGGTATCTCACTTTTAGATGCTACTCCTGGTACAACCCCCTGAACAATTCATTGACCAGGGCTTTTCCATCCTTATGATAGAGATACGCCAGGCCATGCCGTTTACAGATTGGGGTAAAGTCAGGTTGAGTTTATTGGTCCATTGTACAAGTATGGTGAGGTACAGGTACAATGAAAAATACTAAATTTAATTATCTTCCTGCCAATGGCCCATAGAACGTTACGATGCCCAGTTCAGACCTGTTGGAGCTGTTTTGGGCCTATACCATTTACTGCGATGGTCATGCCACACAGCACATTGGAGGTGGTGGTGGTGTGAAGAAGAGTCTCTAAATGAACTGTGCAGTGGTTAATCTTACCAGTGCTATTGCATATGTGTGCATGTGGAAAATAGGTTGGTGATGTCAATTTGGTTTGTCTTTTGTATTTGATCTCTTGCCACGCTGAAAATTCTGACTGGAAATGAAGTTTGTCCTGAGCCAAGCCAACTCGGTCGTACCTCTACGTTACTCCTGATGATGGGCTTTGAAGTTCTCCCACCAAGAGTGCTTCTGTGGCTGTGTTAGCCACTACATCTCCCAACTGATATAGACCACAAATCGACTGAGGGAAGGCAGTAGCTGATGATTAAGGGGTGGTTTCCTTGCTTGTGTTTGATCTTGTGCTGTGCAATCAATGTTGAGGATCTCCGTGGCAGCCATTTCCCAACCCATCTTGCGTTCCTGCCTCTGGTTGTCTCTTCTGCTCTGGAATAGAGCTTATGTAAAACAATACAATGGAGGATGTTGAATGTAAGTATGATTCTGTTAATGTGACTTGGTTAAGCTGTTTCCTAACCATTCTGTGGGATCAGTCCTCAATCCTGAGGAGAAACTTGCAAGATCGACTCAGCTGGTCTTTAATGTGTCATCAGTCACATTGTCAACAGTGTGATGTTGGTGAGTTTTATTTTTGATACATTTTAATGTTGCAGTTCGATACAAATAGCCAACCCCTTCGGCTTCATCAAACAACTACTCGGGCAGCAGCGCAGTGGGAGTTTGGCTTGCTCTAAGGAGGAGATCGACCGGCACATCCAGACGACCTACAGTGATCCCATCAGGCAGCAGGAGCTGGGTCAGTGCAACATCCTGATAAAACCACCTCCACCCATCAAGGAGTTTGATAGTAGAGAGCCACTCCTGAAAGAGGTCCAGGACGTTGTGAAGAGAACAAGAGCTGGCTCATCCCCTGGCCCGAGCGGAGTCCCCTACAGGGTCTACAAGAACTGCCCCTTGTTACTGAAACGGCTGTGGAAGATCCTGAAAGTCATCTGGAGGAGAGGAAAAGTGGCGCAGCAGTGGCGATTCGCTGAAGGAGTCTGGATCCCAAAGGAGGAAGATTCCAAGAAGATCGATCAGTTCAGAATCATCTCCTTGCTAAGTGTTGAAGGCAAGATTTTCTTCAGCATAGTGGCGAGGCGGCTGACCAACTTCCAGCAATGGCTACATCGACAGCTCAGTGCAAAAGGGAGGCTTATCTGGAGTGCCGGGGTGTCTAGAGCACACGGGAGTGGTGACCCAGCTCATCAGAGAAGTCAGGGAGAACAAGGGTGACCTGACAGTGCTCTGGCTTGACCTGGCCAACGCCTACGGCTCCATCCCGCACAAGCTGATCCAGACAGTCATGGCCAAGCATCATGTGCCGGGCCAAGAGGCAGATCTCATCCTGGACTATTACAACCAGTTCAGCATGAGAGTCTCATCGGGGTCAGTAACATCAGAGTGGCACAGACTAGAGGTTGGGATCATCACAGGCTGTACCATCTCTGTGATCCTTTTTGCCTTGGCGATGAACATGATCGTCAAGTCTGCTGAGCCAGAGTGCCGGGGCCCTCGGACCAAGTCAGGAATGCGCCACCCACCAATCAGAGCCTTCATGGACGACCTGACTGTCACCACTGAGTCAGTGCCAGGAGGCAGGTGGATCCTGCAGGGGTTGGAGAAACTGATTGGATGGGCAAGGATGAGGTTTAAGCCAGGAAAATCAAGGTCACTGGTGCTGAAGAAGGGCAAAGTCATGGACAGGTTCCGCTTCAACATCGAAGGGACACCAATCCCAACTGTCTCCGAAAGGCCAGTGAAGAGTCTTGGCAAGGTGTTTAACAGCAGCCTGAAGGATACAGCATCTGTCCAGGCAACCTGTCAGGAGATGGAGAGCTGGTTGAGAGCAGTGGACCGGTCGGGGCTTCCCGGCAAGTTCAAGGTATGGATTTACCAGCATGGTATCCTGCCAAGGATACTCTGGCCACTGCTTGTCTACGAAGTCCCAATATCCATCATAGAGAGATTGGAGAGGAAAGTCAGCAGCTTTCTCAGGAGGTGGCTGGGACTGCCCAGGAGCCTTAGCAGCATCGCCCTTTACGGAAATAACACCAAGCTCCAGCTGCCCCTGAAGTCCTTGGAGGAGTTCAAGGTGACTCGGGCCAGAGAGGTGATGCTGTACAGGGACTCCAGCGACCCCAAGGTGGCTCAAGCAGGGGTGGAGGTGAAAACTGGTAGGAAGTAGAGAGCCGGCGAAGCCGTGCTGCAAGCAGAGTCCCGGATGCGCCACAGAGTCCTGGTGGGAGCAGTGACTCGGTGAAGAGCAGGCCTGGGAATCTTCCCATCTCCCCAGTTTGACAAGGCCAAGGGGAAGGAGAGGCTCAAGCAGGTCCAGGAGGAAGTGAGGGCAGTGGTGGAGGAGGAGAGGTGTACCAGAGCAGTTGGATTGAGGCAGCAGGGAGCCTGGACCGAAAAGTCACATGGACTGAGCTCTGGCAGGCTGAACCACAGCGCATCAAGTTCCTGGTCCAGGCAGTGTATGATGTCCTGCCCAGCCCATCGAACCTCTTCATCTGGGGCAAAGCGGAATGTCCGGATTGCCCGCAATGCTCAGGCAAGGGGACGTTGGAGCTCATCCTGAGCTGTTGCCCAAAGGCTCTTGGGCAGGGCCGGTACACATGGCGTCACGACCAGGTTCTCAAACCCATTGCAGAAGCCATCAGCATGGGAATCAAACGCCCCACCACCCAGATGATCACCTTCGTGAAGGCCGGAGTGCAGCTGCCAAGAACCACAGCAGCCAGGAATCCGTCAGGAATCCTGGCAACTGCGCAGGACTGGCAGCTTTCCGTAGACCTGGTGAAACAGCTGAAGTTCCCACAGCACATTGCCACGACCACCCTGAGGCCAGATATCCTCCTGGTCTCAGAGGCGACCAAAAACATCGTCTTGTTGGAACTGACAGTGCCGTGGGAGGACCGTCTGGAGGAGGCCCACGAGAGGAAGATGGCCAAATATGAAGAACTGGTCATAGACTGCCGCAAGCAGCGCTGGAAGGCAAGGTTTATGCCCATCGAGGTTGGCTGCAGAGGTTTTGCAGGGCAATCGCTCTACAAAGCCTTGAGTGCCCTGGGCATCAACGGAGTGGCAAGGGGAAGGGCCATCAAGATCACCACAGAGGCAGCGGAGAAAGCCTCGAGATGGCTCTGAATCAGGAGAGGAGGTCCATGGGGAGGAGCGAATGCCACCTGAACACAAGTCGTGGTCTGATCAACCACGGCTGGGTCGCCTGGGCGAGGGTATCTGATGTTGAAAGACCCGAAACACCCAATGACCCCAGGTTACATCACTGATGATGTGTTCAGGAGCATCTATCGATGTATTTGTATCAATTAATGTTGCAGTTCGATACAAAAGTGTGGATTTTTATATTATTTCAGAAGGCCGTTAAGAATTAACCTCAATGCTGTAGGTCTGGACTTCAAAGGCTCTTATAAGGATAGCTGATGAGAAGTAGATTTATTTTCCTGAACAACATTAGGGAGCCAGAAAGTTTCAACAGAAATTTGTATATTTGGAGTCAGATAATACTAGACTTTTTTTTGTTTTAAATTCCAGATTATTTAATGAACTGAATTTAATATCTCCAGCAGCCATGATGATATTAAAACATGCATTTTAAGATAATAGACAATAGACAATAGGTGCAGGAGTAGGCCATTCAGCCCGTCGAGCCAGCATCACTATTCACTGTGATTATGGCTGGTCATCCACAATCAGTATCCTGTTCCTGCCTTCTCCCCATATCCCTTGACTATGCTAGCTTTAAGAGCTTTATCTAACTCTCTTTTGAAAGCATCCAGAGAATTGGCCTCCACATCCTTCTGAGGTAGAGAATTCCACAGATTCACAACTCTCTGGGTTAAAATGTTTTTCCTCATGTTCGTTCTAATTGGCCTACCCCTTATTCTTAGACTGTGGCCCCTGGTTCTGGACTGCCCCAACATCGGGAACATGTTTCCTGCCTCTAGCATGTACAATCCCTTAATAATCTTATATGTTTGCAATAATATATCCTCTCATCCTTCTAAATTCCAGCGTATACAAGCCCAGTTGCTCCATTCTTTCAGCCTATGACAGTCCCGCCATCCCAGGGATTAACCTCGTAAACCTCGTGCACTCCCTCAATAACACGAATGTCCTTCCTCAAATTAGGAGACCAAAACTGCACACAATACTCCAGGTTTGGTCTCACCAGGGCCCTGTACAACTGTAGAAGGATCTCTTTGCTCCTTTTCTCAACTAGTCTTGTATTGAAGGGCAACATGCCATTAACTTTCTTCACTGCCTGCTGTACCTGCATGCTTACTTTCAGTGACTGATGAACAAGGACACCCAGATCTCGTTGTACTTCCTCTTTTCCTAACTTGACACCATTCAGATAATAATCTGCCTTCCTGTTCTTGCCACCAAAGTGGATAACCTCACATTTATCCACATTAAACTGCATCTGCCATGCATCTGCCCACTCACCCAACCTGTCCAAGCCACCCTGCATCCTCATAGCATCCTCCTCACAGTTCACACTGCCACCCAGTTTTGTGTCATCTGCAAATTTGCTAATGTTACTCTTAATCCATTCATCTAAATCATTAATGTATATTGTAAATAGCTGCCGTCCCAGTACCGAGCCTTGCGGTGCCTCACTAGTCACTGCCTGCCATACTGAAAGGGACCCGTTAATCCTTACTCTTTGTACTACAAAATTCTTAAGGGGTTGGACAGGCTAGATGCAGGAAGATTGCTCCCGATGTTGGGGAAGTCCAGGACAAGGGGTCACAGCTTAAGGATAAGGGGGAAATCCTTTAAAACCGAGATGAGAAGAACTTTTTTCACACAGAGAGTGGTGAATCTCTGGAACTCTCTGCCACAGAGGGTAGTCGAGGCCAGTTCATTGGCTATATTTAAGAGGGAGTTAGATGTGGCCCTTGTGGCTAAGGGGATCAGAGGGTATGGAGAGAAGGCAGGTACGGGATACTGAGTTGGATGATCAGCCATGATCATATTGAATGGCGGTGCAGGCTCGAAGGGCCGAATGGCCTACTCCTGCACCTAATTTCTATGTTTCTATGTTTTCTGTCTTCCAACCAATTTTCTATCCATGTCAGTATCCTATCCCCAATATCATGTGCTCCAATTTTGCCCACTAATCTCCTATGTGGGACCTTATCAAAGGCGTTCTGAAAGTCCAGGTATTACATTCCCCTGGCTCCCCCTTGTCCAGGCCGCTAGATTACAAATCGAGTAAAATTTCTATCAGATAGTTATGGATTTTAAACTGTGGACAACAGGACTTCCATTATATTTGATTTTAAAAGGAGCAAACAGATTAACATATTGTTCATAAATGAGACAAAATACTAGATAAAGGCACAAAGTTCAATTGATTTTTCCTGTGGAATAATAATGCTTTAATACATAAGAAGGCTTGATGAGGTAATTAGAATGGTAGACACATTGCTGGAAGTAATACATTGAATCATTTTTAGGTTAAGGTTTTATTAAATAAAATGTCATTACAATGATCTGCTGGTTATCTCCATGATATTAACTTTAATTATGCTTTATTTATTTCATTCCTGCATACTTTATGATCCATTTAATTTCTCATTTTCCCACAGAAATCATTAGATTTGAAAGAACTTTACATAAGGGAAACTTTTGTTTTACTTGGATTTGATTCTCTTCACCTGGTTACTACTCCAGGGATTCAAAATCACCATCTGTGATTTTTGTCATCTCTCTTTTACTCTATATTTCCTGCATTGTTCTGGATCAATGGAACGAAAAGTAAATTATTTGTGTGTTTAAGCATATTTTCATTTCCTCATTTTCTCCTTGCCAAGTCTCTTTATCTTATCCACTACCCCTACTCTGGGTGATCTGTTTGTATTTTTCTACCATTGCTGTCGTGAAAGTTTATATTACATTTGGAAAAGCATTAAAGTAATTTGACCTGATAGAAATCTCAAACCTATAAATTAAAAATAGTTTACCCCAGAAAATAGCAAAATCTCTTCCTTGCACTTTGAATGATCATCACCAGTGTGCACACAAACCTTTTTCCTGCAAGCTCTTCACTTCCATTTTATGTCCAAGAATCCTATCATAAAGTTTGCCTTATTAAGGGCCTGTCCCACTTAGGCTATTTTTTTAGGCGACTGCAGGCAACTAGGCTGTCGCCACATGGTCGCCTGTATGGTCGTGAGTAGTCTCCTCATTCGCCCAATGAGTCGTAGTGTTTTTCTGGTTGCCGCTGGATTTCCAACATGTTGAACATTTTTCGGAGACAGTCGGCGACAGTGGGTTTGACGCCAATGAGCGTAGCTTGACTTCTCCTGACGTAGGTGCTGTCGTAGTTGTCGCCAGGTTAA
This sequence comes from Amblyraja radiata, assembly GCF_010909765.2. Classification (NCBI taxonomy): domain Eukaryota; kingdom Metazoa; phylum Chordata; class Chondrichthyes; order Rajiformes; family Rajidae; genus Amblyraja; species Amblyraja radiata. The sequence continues at coordinate 53,951,526 of NC_045958.1, read as the reverse complement.
CGTAGGTTGTCGCCAGGTTAACGCAGGTTGTCACTAGGTTCATGTAGGTGGTCGCCAGTGCTGACTTCATTTTTTTTTTTTGTTCAAGTAATGATTCTATTTCAAATTTTGTGTCGAAGGGGGGTCCAGTCGCTGGTTTTTCAGCGACCTACTATGACTATGACAGTTGCTGGCAGTTGCCTAAAAATAGCCTAAGTGGGACAGGCCCTTTAACCTTCTTCTGAATCATCAAGTTAAGATTTCTCGATTCTTCTATTTAGCTGAAACAAAGAACACTTCAAACTAATAATAACTGTTATTTCCTATTTTAAAATAAAACCAGCCTGCCTCTGCGTGAAATGGCAGTTTTCTGCAAATCAAAAAGTTGGTCATTTAATTTATGTACACAACAGGGTGGATAATAACGCTTGTGGTGCATAAGCATTAGTATAGACTAGCTGGACTGAATGGTCTGTCACTTGACTGGAAGTTCCATCTGGCATGAATTATCTCAATGGTGATCTTTTATCCATATCAGGAGGTGAAGTATAGGTAATGTTTTAGGAATAGAAACCTCCATTATTCATTAATGTGACACTTTGATGTCATTGGATTGTTTGTGTACAGAAAGAGTTGATAGGTTTTGGAACAGATCCTGCACTAGCAGATTCCAGCACTATTCTCATGACTGCTACTTTGCCGCTAAACAAATAATGGAGTCAATACTCCCAATGTATGACAAACAGATTAAGGAGACACGATTGATGATAAGAACCTTCATTCTCATATCCCCTCTGTCATTCATTGTTGACTTCTGTTTAGACATTATCACCTTCCTTCAAGAAACGTGATGGTAGTGTCCTTAAATGCACTTTTTTAACTTTTATCTTTTCCTGCCTATGTCAATACAACATACTGCTTTAAATGGTATTATGGTTGATCTGTGTACTGTTATATACTGTTCATGGCACATCAGTCAGATCCTCTCTGGAGAAGCCTATATTAATCTGGTATGCCCAGGTACAGGTCCCAAGAAGGAAATGGATATGACCTAAATAAAATAATGCTGGATCCATGTCTGCTTGATGGCTTCTCAACAACTTCTCTTCCTTATCCCAGTTAAGAATTGTATCTAAAAATTCATTCTCATCCCTTCATGAGTTGTGGAATCCACAACAAGAATGACATCTCAAAGTAAGCCTGGGTATTAAAAAAGAAAATGATCTACAAATGGCAGTGAAAAGGACAAATGGAAGATAGTGCATTAATAAAAAATTAATAATTTAACAAACCTGCTTTGGTAGGTCAAGATTCCATTGCTTCCATGCATCTAGTTTTTATGCTCAAAGATCTGATATTAGGTATATCATAATCTGAAAGTTTTGTGTTCTGACATAAAAGGCTTGAAGGTTTTAATGTTTCAATTACATCTTGAAAGGCTGACAAATTAACTTTGGAGAATCTGTCCTTCCACAATTGAGCATACATTTTGAATTGCAGCCACTTAGATAAGATGGTATGTACAGATGCATGCCTCAAATATTCATCTGTGATTTTATCCATACAGAAAGAAAATGAAAATCAGAAGTGGATAGATAAAGAGCTGGATGGCTGATATTGCCCATTGTTAAGCGTCTGGAAACATCTGATGCCATCAGATCCCTGAAACAAGGCTTCTTTTTGTTCTTTAGATTGGAGACTATCTAGATTGCTAAATGCAGAAGACTTTATCTGGAGAGGGGCTTGTCAAACTGCCTGAGAATCATCCATAATCCGACATGTTGCAACAAAGACAAAGTCAAAGTCAATTTTATTCATCACATACACCCGAAGGTGCAGTGAAATGAATTTGTCGGCAGCGATACACTTAAAATGAACACACACAATACACAATAATATTTAACACAACCATCCACCACAGCATTCTTCACTGTGGTGGAAGGCACAAAGTTCAGCCAGTCCTCCTCCCTTGTTCACCTGTGGTCGGGGCCATGAACAGTCGAACACACTTGGCGTGCCCGAATCGGCACTTTCCTACCGGGGTCCGCACTTCAGGATGTTATAGGCCGCAGGCCGGCGGTCGGAGCTCTTCTCCGGTGAGGGATCCCAGGCTCCGCGATGGAAAGTCCACACCACACCTGCAGTTAGAAGCTCCACAGACCGTCGCTTCAGGATATCATGGTCCATAGGCCAGCGATCGGAGCACTCCTCTCTGGTGTCCCCCGGCAAGGGTTCGCCTGCTCTGCGATGCAAAAAGTCCACGCTGCACCCGCTGCTCATGCTCCAGACCCGACTTCATGAAAGGCCACTCCAATCCAAGCTGTTAGGCCGCAAGAGGGGAGGCAGAGAAGCGACATGGAAAAAGTCGCCTCTCCGTCGAGGGTGACTGAAGAACAGTTTACCCCTTACCCCCCCCCCCCCCCCCCCCCACCACCATCACCACCCCCACACAAGACACACCGAGAAACACCAAAAACAAACACTTAGACAAACCAAAAAAAAACAAAGAAAATCAAAATAACAGACACGCTGCTGACATTTAAGCTCTCAGCCATTTAGCATTAATATCTTTTCTCACTTTCGAAGTTCAAAGGGTCTTAGAGATACATTCGGCCCACTGAGTCTACACCGACCAAGGATCACAGATACACACTAGCGGCAATTTACAGAAGCCAATTAACCTACAAACCTGCATGTCTTTGGAATGTGGGAGGAAACCGGAAACCCACATGGTCACAGGGAGAACGTACAAACTCTGTACAGACAGCATCCATAGTCAAGATCTAACCCAGGTCTCTGGTGCTGTAAGGCAGCAACTCTACTGCTGCGCCACTGTGCCTCCCTCTATTTCCAAAGATGATAACTGAGTTTTTCCAACATATTCTGTTTTTATTATCAATGGTCCAACATTAACTTTGGTCGTTGATCTAAAATGTGATTCTTTTCAACCCCTATCCACTCTGTTCTCAATCCCCTATTGAATCTCCCACTCCAAGTCTCTACCTTCCCTTTGTTATAATCCCTCTGCCCAAGCCCATAGATCCAAATCATCTTTCTCACATTCTCTCATGACTTATTTTTTTAATTCTCCACAATGCTCCAGGTTTGTATCCTTCTCCACTCTCCCCCACTCCTACTCCTCAGATGTCTCTCCAATCTCCATCCCCTTTGCACCTCAAGCCTTTTTAACAATCCATTCTGGTTTCAATCTGATATTTAACTCCACCATGATCTCATTCTGACCATCGCTGCAATCTGCTTCCTAGCACTTTTCATAATCTCCAGTCTCTGTAATTGCACGAGGTTGCAAAGGTAATTCTAACAACTGTGGTATCTGGAGACTTTGGTGTTGTAACACATCCAAGCTTGGGAGATATTCAGTAGGCAAATCCATAAATTGGTCAGGAACACTTGCCAACTCTTGCAAGTGGATATTAAATTTATTGCCAAGAAATGTATTCCTCACATAAAAATTAGCTCCATTTCTTGACATTGCCAATTGAAGTAAAGATTAAATTAATATGTTTCTTTAATAAGAAAAATACATCAAGGCTATTTCCAGAATGCCATGCATTATAAGTTTAGAAGACAGGACAAGATTTTGGGTTGAATCCAGAACAGAAATTGCAAATCCAGAACAGAAATTGACATCAGAGTTCAAAGGTAGCATCAGACTCAGGCGGAGGAAAAGATGTCCCACATATACCGGGTGGCCACGGTGGCGCAGTGGTAGAGTTGCTGCCTCATAGCGCTGGCAGCATCGGTGACCCTGGTTCGATCCCGATGCTGTCTGTATGGAGTTTGTACGTTCTCCCCGCGACCGCGTGGGTTTTTTCCGAGATCTTTGGTTTCCTCCCACATTACAAAGATGTACAGATATGTAAGCTAATTAGCTTGATGTATGTGTAAATTGTCCCTAGTGTGTGTAAGATAAAGTTATTGTGCAGGGATCACTAGTCAGTGCGGACTCGGTGGGCCGAAGGGCCTGTTTCCACGCTGTATCTCTAACTTAAACTAGACTAAACTAAATACCAAGTTGGGGCAGTGGACTGAAGGAGGTAGGATGGGGAAAAACAGTGCAAGGATGTTTAACTGAGAACCAGAAATCTATTCAATTGAGGGGTTGTCAAGCCTGATAAATGTTTGCCGGCATGACTTACTGTAAAGATCATTAAATAAAATTGGCTTCGTTTTTTTCTTAAACAAAATCTATTCAGCTCAGAGACAAGACATAAAATCTTCTAAAGGTGATGACAGTCAAAGGGCTGAATTTGTATTGAATTTTAATAATAGATATCTGTGTGTCTGAAATAGACCACACATTTTGCAAAACAGATTAAAATCTGTATATTGAACTACACTGAATAGAGTCCTCACAAATTAATTATGACGATGACTGGTACACATAAGGGTAGAGTGAGCTTTGAAGGGCAGACCTGAATCTGGTTCCAATGCATTTTTGATCAGGACAGCGTGCAATAAGATGTTAATGTTCATAAACATAACCTTAAAGAGGGATAAATGCTGGGATAAAGAAGAGCTAATATTTATATTGCAAAACTTTCTTGTCAATCTAAATCCTCATCTTTAATATTGCAACAAACGGATTCAATTGCAGTTTAATCTGACGCAAATACATAATTTTCCAAAGTGTATTTCCATGAAATGGGAAATAACAAATTGGTTTTGATACAGATGAGGGATCTATTTTTCCCACTGTTATACTGACCAAAAATAGGCTTTGTCCGCATTGCTGGATGCTGATCAGAATGTTCTAATACAGTTAATGTTCAATGACATGCAGGGTTCAGTGCTCCTTTCAGTTCTTACTACAGTTCATGCATTGTAGGGAAGGTATCAGTAAAGAGGCAGCACTGTCTTTATTCATCCCATTGCCCCTTGTCCCTATTGATAATAGCCATGGTTGTCTACCTCCCTAACTGACCAAAGCCAAAGATGTTTTTGACTGAGGTAGTCAAATAAAGGGTAATGAGGTTGGCATTTCCATTTTATATGTTCTTGGTGTTTTGACGGAAAGGTGATTTTGGCAGTTATTTATAAATTGGACACATGGGACTGAATTTCCATTTGGATTCATAGAAACATAGAAACATAGAAAATAGGTGCAGGAGTAGGCCATTCGGCCCTTCGAGCCTGCACAGCCATTCAATATGATCATGGCTGATCATCCACTCAGTATCCTGTACCTGCCTTCTCTCCATACCCCCTGATCCCTTTAGCCACAAGGCCCACATCTAACTCGCTCTTAAATATAGCCAATGAACTGGCCTCAACTACCTGCTGTGGCAGAGAATTCCAGAGATTCACCACTCTCTGTGTGAAAAAGGCTTTTTCTCATCTTGGTCCTAAAAGATTTCCCCGTTATCCTTAAACTGTGACCCCTTCTTCTGGACTTCCCCAACATCGGGAACAATCTTCCTGCATCTAGCCTGTCCAACCCCTTAAGATTATTCTGTTAAATTATTTGAATTTAAGTCAAAGTTATCTGCCACCAAATCACAAAGAACCAACCAACGATAATTTAGATCTCCAATATGGTGGCCTTGAGAGTGGCAATGAAATATTCATTTTATGATAAGCAGGTACAAAATTGGGTCAGTGAAAAGGCCCACCAGAGTGGGCGGCGCGACTCACCCGTTGCAGCGGCCCCTACAGCCTGTCTGTCTTTTTTTTATTTTTTGTCTAGTTAAATGTAGTGTTTGGTGTTTTTTAATACTGGTTTTAAATGTGTATATGTGGGGGGCGGGGGGGGGGGAGGGGGAAACCGTTTAAATATCTTCCCTGTCCGGGAGACCCGACCTTTTCCCTGTCGGGTCTCCGTTGTCGTTGGGACCTAGCACCGTGGAGCGGCCTCCAACCTGAACGACCCGGGGGCTCGGGAGACTGCGGAGCTGCGGACTACTCACCATCGTGGTGCTGGCCGGCCTCGGAGCGTGGGGTGCGGTGGTGACTCGCTGCTGCGACTCGACTCCTGGGGCTCGGAGGCTCCAGCACCGCAGCCGCAGGTCCGGTGGACTGGGACATCGGGAGCTCGCGGGTCCGGGGGGAGAGAGAGACCGCTTCCCGGAGCTCCCGCAACGCGACTTCTCCAGCCCTTGTCGCGGGGTTGGAACGACCCGGACCGGGACCGTACATCACCTGGCGCGGCTTCATGGCCGTGGGACTCACCATCGCCCGTGGGGGCTCCAACCTTGTACTTCAGACCAGGAGCGGGGCCGTAAATCGCCCCACGCGGCCTAAAATGGCCGTGGGACTTATCACCCGCCTGGGGCTTGGACATCGGGAGAGACATGGCGAGCAGGGGAGAGAAAAGACTTTGCCTTCCATCACAGTGGGTTCACTGTGATGGATGTTTGTGTGAATTTAATTGTGTGTATGTCTGTAGGACATTGTCTTTGTTTGTATGGCTGTGTAAACGAAATTTCGTTTGAGTCTCACTGAGGCTCAAATGACAATAAATTTGTATTGTATTGTATTGTATTGTATTTGGGTGAGTTCATAAGTCATAGGAACAGATGAAGGCCATTTGGATCTACTCTGCCATTCAATCATGGCTATTCTATCTTTCCCTCTTAAACCCATTATCCTGCCTTCACCCTTCCTCATCAAGAAATTAGGCCTTTAGTACTTGCAATGAATTTAGCACCACCTGTGAGCAGATTTTCAGTTCTATTTGCCTATGCAATCTATGTATTATCCTTCCTCCCCTTTTCAAATGTAGTCATTAATTTAGCATGGATCACCTGTTTTGCTAAAGGATTACATACGCCTATAATTATTTTCCTTATGCAGTCCTTGCTTATGTTTTTGTTTAGTTTATAGATGCTGCTTGGAAACAGGCCCTTTAGCCCACTAAGTCCACGGTGACCATTGATCACCCATTCACACTACATCTACATTATCCCACTTTTTCATTCACTTCTGTCAAAGTTGGGGCAATTTACAGAGGCCAATTCATCTATAAATCTGCACATCTGTGGAATGTGGGAGGAAACCCGAACAACCAGTGAAAATCTGTGTGGTCACAGAAAGAACGTTCAAACTCCAAGTAGCACCCAAGCTCAAGATCGAACCTGGGTCTCTGACATTGTGCGGCAGCGACCCTACCATTTGCGACACTGTACCATAATAATGTATTAAGATTGTACCTGACTGGTTTTAATTTACCTGCCACTGTATATAATAACCACAAAGAACTTCCCGGCTATTCAGTGTGATCCTGCAATAAATTTAGTGGAGACTGCCATAATCTTGGAAACTTGGCTGGAACTAAGATTCCAGCATATCCTTTTTAGAAAGGGAATGGAACTTGGATTTACCCACAAAAGGCCATTAATGAAAGGAGGGAGCCGGGTTATCAGCCTCTACATTGTGAGCAGCCACGCTTCGGCACTCTGACAGATTCAATGCAGCATTGTCAAGGTGATACTTGCCTTCATCATACGTAAAACTGGTGATAATGCGACCTACCTAGAAGCCCAGAGCGACACTGGGGTCTGATTCCTGAAAATCAAAAGACTACATTTCCATTTGTTAATTATTGTCTCCCTGGCACAAGACCCAAAGTACAAGCTTTCCAGGGAAGGTGAAACACCAAGTGTTGGAGGAGCTCAGTAGATCAATCAGCATCGGTGGAAGGAATGGACAGGAGACATTTTGGGTCAGGACCCTTCTTCAGTCAATTCCTCTCACGCCTTGTGTTTTGCTCAAGATTCCCTGTGTTTCCAGTTCCTTGTGTTTCCAAAGACAGTATCTGGCACCCCAAAGATACCAGACTTCTGCCAACATATTCAATGCCTTCAGCTGGCGGAGATAGGCTGTGTTGGAGAAAGAATCCCAGGGTAAAATTCCTATCACCAACAGGCATGATCCTTGAAGCCCTTCTCCCCATCATCAGAAGCTGCAGCATTGATAATGATGAACAATGGACCAAACTTGTGCTCTCTTGCGCTTTTTACTAAGTTTAGCTTGGCAGTTGCTTGCATCGTGATGAAGTATCGAATTCTTCCAAAAGAAACAAATGAAATTGCAGAAAAAGGAGTAAGTCAGGCAGAAAATTAATTGGTGTCTCCCACGCACCAGCAGATAGCTGGCTAAAGAAAGCTTGGGCCTCGTGTGACCAAAAGAGATCAGAAAGTGAGTTTAGAAGATAATTATTTTCTTGAACAATGGAAATGTCTGAAGTGAATTGGTGCAACACATTGATTTCTATGAGTTAAAGTAAAAAGAACAATTGGTCTTTTCTATATTCCCAAAAACAAAGGAGTCAACTTTCTATTCACAACCATGATAATTGAGTTTACTGCTGCAAATGTTCTTGCCAATAATTGGACAAGTTGCTTTGATCAGGCGAGTCTTCTTCAAATATTCTTCTTCCTATCTGAAGCTAATTTACAGCACGAATATTACACCTATTGCAAATAAATGAGCACTGATGAGTTTATCTAAGTCCTGAAAGTCCATAACGGTGGCTTTGCAATACAAATGGGGGGAAAATCTTGGAAATAGGCGTTATTGTGTTAATAGACTTCAGGTGGGTAAAGACTAGTGAAATGGGTTGGCATAAAGTGGATGATATTTTAATCTTTAATACATGAAATTATGCATTTTTGGAGGAAGCATTTTTTGAGTGAGTGCAGGCACAGAAACCGGGCTATATGTACAACAAGAAGCATTTGAGGTGTTTGACTTCATTAATAGGAGAATGAAAAGCAGGTCATTAAGCCTTCATGATATATCTGTTAAAGTTCAACTGGAATGTTGTGCTCAGTTCTGAGCACCAGGTCTTTGGAAAAATGTCAAATGTCATAGGCACGGAAAGGATTTACTAGAGTGCTACCAGTGATTAAAAAAACCCAATTATGTAGAGATACCAGGAGTTGTTTCCTGAGAGCAAAGAAGATTAGGGGACAATTTGATTGAATGGTTAATGAATGGCATAGTAGTTACATCAAATTGTTTCCAGTGGTAAAATGGTCAGTAGTCGGAGGACGCAGATTTAAAGCAGTTATTTAAAAAAAACAAAGGTGATGTGTTTAATAGTAATTTATTGCAGGCTGGAAGATGTTATCTGAACAGGTGATAGGATCAGATTCAATATTGCATAATTACATAAATACTTGAATGAGAAAATGAATTCTAGGGAAAGAGCAGGGGAGTGGGATATATTGGAAATCTCTACCAATGACCAGCCATGGGGTACAATTTCTTCCCATTGATTCCTATGACTCTATGCTATGGAACAAATGCTTTGCACTTCTCACAAATTGCAGTTGGCTTTAACTCATTAAGAAATTAGGAACACAAAAATAGGAGCAGGAATAGAAAAGGCTCCTCAAGCCTGTCAGGCCACAGGTTTTTTTTTAAACCAATATGTAGAAGAACCGACTAGAGGGCAGGCCATCCTAGAGTGGGTATTGTGTTATGAGGAAGGATTAGTTAGTGAGCTTGTTGTGCAAAGCCCCTTGGGCAATAGGACCATATTATAGTGGAATTCTGCATTAGGATGGAGAGTGACACGGTTAATTCAAAGAATAGGGCCCTGAACTTAAAGGAAGCTTTGAAGGTATGAGATGGGAATTGGTTAGGATAGACTGGCAAATTATACTTAAAGGGTTGACAGTGGAGATGCAAGGGCAAAGATTTAAAGACCGCATGAATGAACTCGAAAAATAGTTCATTCCTGTCTGGCGAAAAAATAAAACGGGGAAGGCGGCTCAACCGTGGCTAACGAGGGAAATCAAGGATGGTGTTAAATCCAAGGAAAAGGCATATAAATTGGCCAGATGTAGCATCAAACCGGAGGACTGGGAGAAATTGAGAACTCAACAGAGGAGGACAAATGGGTTAATTAAGAGGGGGACAAAAGAGCATGAATGAAAGCTTGCAGGGAATATAAAAGCTGATTCTAAAAGATTACTGAAGAAAAATGTAGGTCCCTTATGTAATATTCCGGATGGCAGAATGAAGAACAAGACTTACACACTGGTTCCCTGGATCACGAGAGAGAGATATATTACCCAGCATTCCCTGCTTATATTGAACACCAACTCATTAACATACACATGAATATGCATGAATACATTACACTGCTTTCCTTTTTTTAAGTATTAAATCTAAGTAATCTGTTACAATTTTGTGATTGTGATACTTGATTTAAACCAGTATTTATTTTACATATTTACACATTTTTGTTTTACTTGTGCAGTGAGTTATTTAACTTACAAACCTAACCTGCCTACTGGTTTACGGATCCTGCCTAATCATCTAACAGTAACAGGTGTAACAGATTTAGGTGTTGACTCAACTGTAGGCTTGTTTGGCTCTGTTTTAGTACCCCGACTTTGACTAGAGGAATCTGTTTCTTTGTCTGTACTAACTGAACTTTGTGTTTCAATCACAGTGGCCTCTTCCAACTCACTTTCAGATAAAACCTCAGGGATTAGGACTTCATACTCAGTTTTTGGTTCATCTTTGGCTGGAATCATTTGATCAACATGAACACTTTTGATCCTATCTCCAACTTCAACAAAGTATATTTTTATTCCACACACTCCCACTATTTTCCCAACATCCCATTTATCTTGACTTGACTTGTTGGTGTGATAGCAGTCTCACCGGCTGTGTGATAGCAGTCTCACCGGCTGGGTCACTGGGTAACAGCAGCCTCACCGGCTGGGTCACTGTGTGACAGCAGCCTCACCGGCTCTGCCACTGTGTGGAGGCAGTCTCACCGGCTGGCTCACTGTGTGACAGCAACCTGACCGGATGGGTTACTGTGTGACAGCAGTCTCACCAGCTGGGTCATTGTGTGGGGACAGCAGTCTCACCGGCTGGGTCACTGTGTGACAGCAGTCTCACCAGCTGGGTCACTGTGTGACAGCAGCCTCACCGGCCGGGTCACTGTGTGACAACAGTCTCACCAGCTGGGTCACTGTGTGACAGCAGCCTCACCGAGCAACATCCCTGGAGAGAAGGAATGGGTGGCGTTTCGGGTCAAGACCATTCACACGCACTCTGAAGAATGGTCTCGGTACGAAACGTCACCCATTCCTTCTCTCCAGAGATGCTGCCTGTTTCGTGCGTGGGAGCTTGGGTGCGTTCCGCAAGCACCGAGACGGTAATAAATAAAACGTCCGTCCCCGCGGCCAGGGTGAATCACCCGGTGTAGGTGTCGGGGTCTGGGGGTCGGACGGGGGGAATCACCCTGTTGTGGAGGTTGGGGTTCGATGGCGGTGCATCGCGGTCAGTGACGCTCCCACGGGTGGAGACGGAGGAGAGAGAGAAGGGGGAGAGAAGGGGAGAGAGAGAAGGGTGGGGGGGGAGAGGGAAGGTGAAGAGAGAGAAGAGTGGAGAGAGAGGAGGAGAAAGAGAAGAGAGGAGAGAGAGGAGGAGAGAGAAGAGGGGAGAGAGACGGGAGAGAGAGAAGGGAGAGAGACAGGGGGAGAGAGAGAAGAGGGGAGAGAGAAAGAGGAGATGGGAGCGTGGGGTTCATTTTTCCACACATGCCATAGGTGACTGGGCAATCTGAACCCAAGCACCAAGTTGTAAGCGGCCGAAGGTGCACATCGCTCGGGCTGCGCGTCGGGTGGAGCGGAGGTGTGGGACAATGTTACTGCCTTCACAGTGATGTGATGGACGCGGGGGTGTGGACCAATCGCTGACAAGTTCCGCCCCCCTGCAACGTCATGTCCGTTATTGGGCGTTTCTATTGATCGGCAGTCGGTTCGTTGGCTTGTCGGCGACGCCGCCTTTTGGGTAGGTGGCGTTTTGTCAGAGCGGCCATTCGGTAAGTTTGCTTTTAGGCTACGCAGCTTTTCAGTTTGTTGGCTTTTAGGCGTCCCGCCCTTTCAGTTAGTTTGCATTTAGGCGTCCCACCCTTTCGATTAGTAGGCGTTTCGTCTTCGTAATCATTCGGTTTAATGGCGTTTCGGCCTTGTTTCCAATCGGTTCTTTGGCTTCGACTTCTTTGCTTCGGCCTCTCGTCCGTCGGCGCCACGTCCGCACATGGTGTAGATTGAGTTCTCACTTCTCACGTCAGAGTTCTCATGGGGCAACCGGGACAATGCATCTGCAACTGTATTGCACTTGGAGCTTCTGTACTCAGCCTTGTAGTCATACTGGGACAGCAGAATTGCCCAATGCTGCATCCTTGATGCCGCCATTGAAGGTATAGCTGACTTGGGACCAAGTATCACTAGTAGTGGCTTGTGATCAGTCACTAGAGTGAATGATCTGCCGAGAAGAAACTGATGGAATTTCTTGATTCGATGCTGAGTGCTTCCTTTTCTATCTGTGCATAATTGCCATCACTCGGTGATAGGGTGCGGGATGCAAACGCAATAGGCTTTTCCTGTCTGTCATTCATTACGTGGGTGATCACTGCACCTACCCCATAACTTGAAGCATCACAAGCAAGTTTCATCTCGCGTGTCGTATCGTAGTGAACAAGGAGTTTGTAACTTGTCAAGTTTTCCATGCAAATGTCATGCACGTCGCTGTTCCTTTTCCCACGTCCATTTCACATCTTTTTGTAGCAGATGATGTAGTCGCTTTAGCACAGTTGCTAAATCTGGAAGGAATCGTCCCAAGGAATGATCGTAGCTCTGACACATTGTTGGGTTTTGGAGCATTCAGTTCAGTCGTGTGAGAACTTGCTCGAGGATTTCCAGATGTTCTACCATGCCCTCTGTGAATATCAGTAGGTCATCCTGGTTGCACACACAGTGCGGAATGCCTTGTAACATTTTGTCCATGACAGACTGGAAGATTTTCGGGGAGGATTTCACACCATAGGGCAGCTTTGTATATGAATACAAGCCCTTATGTGTGTTGATAGTCAAGTACCGCTGACTTTCCTTGTTGACATTGAGTTGGGCGTAAGCGTGAGACAAATCCAGTTTAGTGAAGACTCTTGCTCCATTAAATTCTTCGTACAGATCTTGCGAGGTTGGTAATGGATATTGTTCGTCGTCAACAGCTTGGTTGATTGTGACTTTGTAGTCACCGCATAGTCGTACAGTTTTGTGGGTACGGCCACAATTATCGTTGCCCAGTTACTCTGGTCTGTCTTCACGAGTACTCCATTCCGCTCTAACCTGTCGAGTTCTTCCTCCACTTGTTGCTTTAGTGTATAGGTACAGGTCTTGGTCGACAATACACAGGTTTCACATCTTGCTTAAGTCGAATGTGTGCAGAGTACCCTGTTATTCCCGTGTAACTGTCAGCAAAAATTTCTGCATGTTTGCTTATGACGTTTTCAAGACGTGATTTGGACAAATTGACGCTGAAAATGTTCTTCCAGTCTAACTCTATTCTACTCAGCCAATCCTTTCCAAGGAGGGTTGGTTTATTTCTGTAGCTGGCCACTATGATGGGCAGTATTACTGACTGACCATTATTCTGAACTTTACAGTTCATTTGTCCGCATGTTTCCAAAACTTCGCCCAAGTAGGTTCTCTGCTTGAGTTAACTCTCAAACAATGGTATCTGTGGGAACTTTGTTTCGTTGCTCATGACCGAACAATCTGCTGCCGTGTCAATACACATATCGATTAACTGTTCATTAATCAATAATTTAGTTCAAATAGTCCTTGCCCTGGTTGTAGGCTTATCGATGTTGGTTGCATAAATGACGTACAACCCAATTTCATTTCCATCTGGGTTCATCTCCAAGTTGTGAACTCCATTCTGGTGTTGTTGCTTGTTTCCCGCAGATTGTTGGTTTCTTGCTTTAAGTTTGGCCCGATATGCTGAGGCGATATGGCCTTTCTTCTGGCAGTTATAGCACTTGGCCATTTTGAACTGACAAAATTGGGATGAGTGATTACCATTGCAACAATAACAACTGGCTGAACTGGGCTCCCCACCATAATTTGGCTTTGGATTAGCGCCTCTTGGTTTGGCCATAGGCACTGCATTGTGACTGTACACGGCCACTGCAGTCTTTGGTGGACAAAACACGCAAGCATTATAGACAATAGACAATAGGTGCAGGAGTAGGCCATTCAGCCCTTCAAGCCAGCGCCACCAATCACTGTGATCATGGCTGATCATCCCCAAACAGTACCCTGTTCCTGCCTTCTCCCCATATCCCCTGACTCTGCTATCTTTAAGAGCGCTATCTAGCTCTTTTTTGAAAGTATCCAGAGAACCGGCCTCCACCGTCATCTGCGGCAGAGAATTCCACACTCACAACTCTCTGTGTGAGGAAGTGTTTCCTCGTCTCTGTTCTTGGTGCCATCTCCATTGTGGTAGCAATCTTGCATGCTTTCTCGAATGTAAGATCTGGAGTGTTCATGAGTTTGGACTGAATTAGTTGGACTGAATAGACCACAAACAAATCTGTCACGTAGTGCGCGTCCGAGAAAGGTTTCAAAGTTACAGTGCAAAGTTACGTTTTTCAAGGCAACAATGTCCTCATTGATTGTCTCATTCTGCTTCTGGTTTCTAGTGCCAAATTTATAGCTTTCTGCAATTTCCAGAGGCTTTGGGTTGAAGTGCTCCTCCAACTCCTTCATAATGTCATTGAATGGCACGTCTTTTGCCTTTATGGGCGCAACGAGATTCACGAGTGTGCCGTACACCTCAGGACCGATCTCCGTGAGCAGAATTGCTTTCATACGTTCGTCTTATTTGTTTCAGTCACTACTTCCCCTTCACCACTAATCTCCATTATATTGTTTGCCGTGAAAAACATGTTCGCTCTCTCCATATAGGAGCTGAACAGCTCTCTATTCTTGTCGAAAGTGCCAAGGTTTCCGATGTAGCCCGTGGACGCTGCCATTGTGTCGTTCTCTTTTTTTTTTAAGTCCGTTCAAAAACCCCGATTTCCTGTCTGTTCTGTTGTAGCAATTCACCTCAAACTTAGCTATACAGCTTGAAGAACTCGACAAAAAAAAAAAAATCAGTCTAAAATCTAGAGATAGCCTGACAAACTCCCGAAGATTTGTACAGCTGCTGTTTTAAAGGATCTGCGGCCTAGTGAGTCCAGTTCGCAAACAACTGCGACACAGCTCCATATTTACTATTAAAAATGTTAAACAATACTGCATGGTGTAAAACAGTCCTGCACTGTATTTAAAGGATGAGTTCACAAACTCTATCCCGTTCTCGGCCAAGTTTGTTATATTCCGGACGGCAGAATGAAGAACAAGACTTAAACACTGGTTGCCTGGATCAGGAGAGAAATTTATTATCCAGCATTCCCAGCTTATATTGAACACCAACTCATTAACATATATATGAATATGTATGAATACATTACACCTTACAATCAGAGAAAGGTGAATTTATAATGGAACACAAAGAAATGGCAGAACAGTTAAATGATTACTTTGTTTGTGTCTTACTTAGTGAAGACAGAACCAATCTCCCAGAAATACTAGGGGACAGAGGAATTCGAGGGAGGGAGGAACTGAAGGGAATCACATTAGTCAGGAAATGGTATTAGGTAAACTGTTGGGACTGAAGGCCGATAAATCCCCAGGGCCTGATGGTCTGCATCCCAGAGAACTCAAGGAGTTTGCTCAAGAAATCGTGGATGCATTGGTGATGATTTTCCAATGTTCTTTCGACTCTGGATCAGTTCCTGTGGACTGGAGGGTAGCCAATGTTACTCCACATTTTAAGAAAGGAGGGAGAGAGAAAATGGTGAATTATAGACCAGCTGGCCTTATATCTGTAGTGGGGAAGATGCTGGAGTTGATTATTAACGATGTTATAGCAGCGCATTTGGGAAGCAGTGACAGGATCGGTCAAAGTCAGCATGGATTTATGCAGGGGAAATCATGCTTGACTAATCTTCTGGAAATTTTTGAGGATGTAACAAGTAGAACGGATAAGGGAGAGCCAGTGGATGTGATGTATCTGGACTTTCGAAAGCTTTTGACGAGGTCCCACGCAAGAGATTAGTGTGCAAAATTAGAGCACATGGTATTGGGGGTAGAGTATTGACATGGATAGAGAACTGGTTGGCAGACGGGAAGCAAAGAGTAGGAATTAACGGGTCCTTTTCAGAATGGCAGGCAGTGACTAGTGGGGTGCCGCAAGGCTCGGTGCTGGGACCCCAGGTATTTACAATATATATTAACGATTTAGACGAGGGAATTAAATGTGACTTCTCCAAGTTTGTGGATTACACAACACTGGGTGGCAGTGTGAGCTGCGATGAGGGTGCTATGAGGCTGCAAGGTGACTTGGATAAGTTGGGTGAGTGGGCAGATGCATGGCAGATGCAGAATAATGTGGATAAATGTGAGATTATCCACTTTGGTGGCAAGAATAGGAAGGCAGATTATTATCTGAATGGTGTCAGATTAGGAAAAGGGGAGGTGCAACGAGACCTGGGTGTGCTTGTACATCAGTCATTGAAAGTAAGCATGCAGGTACAGCAGGCAGTGAAGAAAGCTAATGGCATTTTGGCCTTCATTGTGAGAGGATTTGAATTTAGGAGCAAGGAAGTCCTACTGCAGTTGTGCAGGACCCTAGTGAGACCGCACCTGGAGTATTGTGTGCAAATTTGGTCTCCTAATTTGAGGATAGACATTATTGCTATTGAGGGAGTGCAGCGTAGGTTCACCAGGTTAATTCCCAAGATGGCATTACTGACATATGATGAAAAAATGGTCAGCTGGGCTTGTATTTACTGGAATTTAGAAGGGTGAGTGGATCTTATAGAAACATATAAAACTCTTAGAGGATTGGACAGGGTAGATGCAGGAAAATTGTGTCTGATGTTGAGGGAGTCCAGAACCAAGGGTCACAGTTTAAGAATAAGGGGTAAGCCATTTCGGACTGAGATGAGGGAAAATGTCTTCACCCAGAGAGTTGTGAATCTGTGGAATTCTTTGCCATAAAAGGTTGTGGAGGCCAATTCACTTGATGTTTTCGACAGATTTAGCTCTTAAGGCCAAAGGAATCAAGGGATATGTGGAAAAAGCAGGAACGAGGTACTGATTTTAAATGATCAGCCATGATCATATTGAATGGCGGTGCCGTTCGAAGGGCTGAATGGCCTGCTACTGCACCTTTTTTTCCATGTTTCTGTTTCAACATGATCATGATTGATCTGCCCCTTGCATCAGCCCCAAACCCCCTTCTATCAGTTTCCCACAGTCACAGAGAAAACATGCAAACTCCACACAGACAGCACCCGAGGCTAGGATTGAAGTGGCCTCTGGAGCTATAAGGCAGCCGCTTGACTAGGTACATCACTGTGTTTACAAAAAATGGATGATATTCAATATACTCAGCAAGTTGGGCAGCATCTGTGGATAGAGAGGGATAGAGAGAGAGACAGGGAGACAGATAGAGAGATAGAAATATTGCCCATTTACACTCTTCCCATTTGCCCACATAAGGACCATATCCATGAAGATATGCCTAGAGAAGCAAACTGTTGGCAGGTGGAGAAGGAAACATAAGTACTACCAATAATGGATTACAATCTGTAATGTGTCAGAAATGTCCATGCACACCCATTATATGTGTAAATGAAATTCTGACAAAAGTACTGTATGATAAGTAAATATTGCTCAGGCTTTTAACATCCCAGCCCACGTCACTGTTCCTGGACTGCATCCAAGTGTTCATTCCCCTTGGAACTCGCATGACCTGAATTGAAAAATGAAAATCAGCCAACAGTTTATTTTGAATCATCACCTATCACAAATGTTTTGTAAATCCAGATTGTTTCAAATTACTAAAATCTGTTATTTGCATCATGTGCTTTATTCTCCCTTGATTGTTGACAGATGTATGCCCTCTCACCATGCAAACAGTTTCCCAGTCCTTTCATTGAACAGCCACAATTTCCAGCATTTAACCAGCTTCATCCATTGATGTACTTTCCACAATAACTTTGCACTTGTTTTATTTAAACATCACGTGTCACTTTACCCTCCAGAATACTTCAGTTTCTGTCCCACTGGACATATCTATCCAACTCCCAACCTACCCAGTCCATTCCTGCGCTCACAGGGTGACACCGTGGTGCAGTTTGTGAAGCTGCCGCCTCTCAGCTCCAGCAATCCAAGTTCAATCCTGACCTTCAGTGCTGTCTGTGAGGAATTCACACATTCTCCCTGTGACATAATGGGTCTCCCCCTCCCGCTTCAGTGCAGCGATATTACAATAACTACCTTCAGCGGCGCTGCAGTTCTGCCACTGGCCGTGTGCGCGACTTTGGTGCTTTTGAGGGTGGGGGCGGGATTAAAATGCTGTTTTCTCCTGCCTGTCGGAGTAAAACTTTCTCAGGCTGTTCAGCTGCTGCAGAAAAAGTGTTCCAACTTCCGTTCTCGGAAGTTTTTTTTAAAAATCGCGGGACAATTTAATCCCTGGAGTAAAATAAAAAGCTACTTCTAACGCCGTCAACGCCTACAACGGGAAGGATCTCATGTAGGGGACAAAACAAAATGTAAGTCGTTTATTTTACATATAAACTTGCTTCTTAGGATGACTTTAATCAAAATTTCCTTGGCAATAATGTGATTTTGGCCCCATACGAACCGGCAGTGTGTTTCCTGCCGATATGGGGTTAAAATTCACTGCAACCGCAACGTTCCAATCGATCACGTTCCACAAAAACCCACTCGCAAGATGATTAAAATGCCCATTCATTTACGGGAATTAAACATTAAATTCCTTCCATTTGGCCTATAAATTCATGACAATGAGATTTAAAAATCATGTTATATTGTGAATTCTTGTGTGAATGTTATTTAGACACTTAGGCTATTTAAAAATGTTAACCTTTTCTTAAGAAATGGATAGATGTTTAGATCTAGTAATTGAATTTTGTAATTAGCTACAATTAGATAACTAACTAGTTATATGCTTTAATTTCTGGTCATCCAAGTAAGATTTTTTTATATTTATTTCAAAATGCTTCAATCTATAATAACTGAAAATTTCATTCAGTTCTCTTAATTTTTATGAAAGTTATGGGCTTTTGACTGTCCTCGATCACAGCTTTTGAGTTAAGTCAATGGAAAAGCAATAGGGAACAAGATGCTAATTTCAGTATGAATTTGGCCATAACTTTTTTAATACTGAGGATATGAAAGTGAATTGGGTGTCAAATTCAACTTCTTTTTATGCTTTATCTGATGGGATAAATTGCAGACTTGATTTTTAAAAGTCTCAAAATGTTGTAACATTGCTACTCAGTGAGCAGTCATTCACGATGTGTGGGATGGTCTGATCTGGATGTCTGCAGTCGCAAGCAGGGCTGTCTGTCACTTATGACATATGCAGTCATAAGTGACAGTCTTAAGCAGGTGATGGGCTGTTCTTGCATGGAGGGTGCGGATTCTGTTCAGAGTTAGCCATTGCCTGCAATGGAGGTCAAATCCCAGTGGTTTCACTGTGGGGTCTGTGATGGCCTATCCGTTGTTGGTGCTGGCATCTTTCCAGGCTCTGAACCACTCAGTCTTAGAGTCAAAGTCTTCCAGGGATTTTACTGAAGACCAAACGGGTTTGCGGGACTTCAGGCGCATGTTGGGCAGATTGTTCAAGTCAGCATGGATGGGAAAGTCAGGATTAGCCTTGATGGTGCACCAATCTTTCAACATCCTCTCCCTTCTGCGTATGCTGGGAGGAGCGATATGAGAGAGGACAGGGAGCTACTGCAAAGGTGTTGACTTAAGCGTCCCTGTGATGACCCACATTGCAGAGTTAAGGACAGTGTCAACTCATTTGGTGTGGCAGCTATTAGCCCAAGCTGTTGAGCAAAACTGGGCTGTTGAGTAGACTAGGGCTAAGCTTGTGATACGGAGGATGGGTGCATTGGATCCCCAACTGTTGCCTGCAAGTTTCCTGATGATTTTGACCCTTGCTTTCAGTTTATCATTCACCCTCTTCAGGTGTTCACAATATGTGAAGGTGCGATCCAGGGTGACCCCGAGGTACTTGGGGAATTCTTCATTCTTCACCGGTTTACCACAAAAGGACACTCGGAGCTTTGCATTGGAGAGCCGATTGCTGAGGTGAAAGGCAGTGACAGTTGCCTTCGATGGGTTAGGGCAAAGTCGCCAGAACGTGAAGTGCTCCTCCATCCCCTTCAAGTCTTGGGTTAGCACTCTGCTGATACCCTCAAGGGCAGCACCCTGGTAGACAAGGGCAAGGTAATCTGCATATGCAAACTTCCTGGACGAGGTAGTTGGCATGTCACTCACATAAATGTTGAAGAGTAGGGGAGCTAGGACAGAGCCCTGGGGGAGACCATCATTCAGGGTCCCGACAGAGCTGGTCTGGTTCCCAAGCAAAACCGTAAATCTATGATTGCTGAGGATGGATGAGAGGGCATACATGGTGGTTTGGCACTTCAAGATTCTGGAAGCTTTCAGCAACAGACCATGTCTCCACACGGTGTCATAAGCTGGTGACAGATCGATGAGAACAACATCAGTTTTCAGGGCATGTTGGAAGCTCTCTATTGGTAGTGAGGGCAAGGACGTCTACCAGGTCTAAAGCCAACTTGCTTTCTGGGCAGAACAGGTTCTACCAATGGAGAAATCCTGGCAAGCAGGCGGTGCTCAAACAGCTTGCAGGATGTACACAAGAGAGAGATGGGTCGGTAAGCATACAAATTAGCCAGAAAAAACAGCCTACCAGAGGACTGGGAGAAATTCAGTCTAGCAACGGAGGACAAAGAGCTTAATTAGGAAAGGGAAAATAGATTATGAAAGAAAACTGGCAGGGAACATAAAAACTGACTGTAAATGTATTTATAGATATGTGAAGAGAAAAAGATTAGTTAAAAAAATGTATATCCCTTGCAGTCAGAAACAGGTGAATTGATTATGGGGAACAAGGACATGGCAGACCAATTGAATAACTACTTTGATTCTGTCTTCACTTAGGAAGACATAAATAATCTGCTGGAAATAGCAGGGGACCGGTGGTCAAATGAGATGGAGGAACTGTGAAATCCAGGTTAGTCGGGAAGTGGTGTTAGGTAAATTGAATGGATTAAAGGCCGATAAATCCCCAGGGCCAGATAGGCTGCATGCCAGAGTACTTAAGGAAGTAGCCCCAGAAATAGTGGATGCATTAGTGATAATTTTTCAAAACTCTTTAGATTCTGGAGTAGTTCCTGAGGATCGGAGGGTAGCTAATGTAACCCCACTTTTCAACACGGGAGGGAGAGAGAAAACAGGGAATTACAGACCAGTTAATCTAACATCGGTAGTGGGGAAAATGCTAGTCAGTTAGAAACATAGAAACATAGAACATAGGTGCAGGAGTAGGCCATTCGGCCCTTCGAGCCTGCACCGCCATTCAATATGATCATGGCTGATCATCCAACTTAGTATCCTGTACCTGCCTTTTCTCCATACCACCAGAACCCTTTAGCCACAAGGGCCACATCTAACTCCCTCTTAAATATAGCTATTAAAGATGGGATAGCAGCACATTTGGAAAGTGGTGAAATCATTGGACAAAGTCAGCATGGATTTATGAAAGGTAAATCATGTCTGACGAATCTTATAGAATTTTTTGAGGATGTAACTAGTAGAGTGGATAAGGGAGAACCAGTGGATGAATTATATCTGGACTTTCAGAAGGCTTTCGGCAAGGTCCCACATAAGAGATTAGTATGCAAACTTAAAGCACACGGTATTGGGGGTTCAGTATTGATGTGGATAGAGAACTGGCTGGCAGACAGGAAGCAAAGAGTAGGAGTTAACGGGTCCTTTTCAGAATGGCAGGCAGTGACTAGTGGGGTATCGCAAGGCTCAGTGCTGGGACCCCAGCTATTTACAATATATATTAATGATTTGGACGATGGAATTGAATGCAACATCTCCAAGTTTGCAGATGACACGAAGCTGGTGGGCAGTGTTAGCTGTGAGGAGGATGCTATGAGGCTGCAAGGTGACTTGGATAGGTTGGGTGAGTGGGCAAATGCAATGCAGATGCAGTATAATATTGATAAATGTGATGTTATCCACTTTGGTGGCAAGAACAGGAAAGTAGACTATTATCTGAATGGTGGCCGATTAGGAAAAGGGGAGATGCAATGAGACCTGGGTGTCATGGTACACCAGTCATTGAAAGTAGGCATGCAGGTGCAACAGGCAGTGAAGAAAGCGAATGGTATGTTAGCATTCATAGCAAAAGGATTTGAATATAGGAGCAGGGAGGTTCTACTGCAGGTACACAAAATTTCTGGGGAAACTCAGCGGGTGCAGCAGCATCTATGGAGCGAAGGAAATAGGCGACGTTTCGGGCCGAAACCCTTCTTCAGACGTCTGAAGAAGGGTTTCGGCCCGAAACGTCGCCTATTTCCTTCGCTCCATAGATGCTGCTGCACCCGCTGAGTTTCCCCAGCAATTTTGTGTACCTTCGATATTCCAGCATCTGCAGTTCCCTTTTGAACACGAGGTTCTACTGCAGTTGTACAGGGCCTTGGTGAGACCACACCTGGAGTATTGTGTACATTTTTTTGTCTCCTAATCTGAGGAAAGACATTCTTGCCATAGAGGGAGTACAGAGAAGGTTCACCAGACTGATTCCTGGGATGGCAGGACTTTCATATGAAGAAAGACTGGATAGACTCGGCTTGTACTCGCTAGAATTTAGAAGATTGAGGGGGGATCTTATAGAAACTTACAAAATTCTTAAGGGGTTGGACAGGCTAGATGCATGAAGATTGTTCCCGATGTTGGGGAAGTCCAGAACAAGGGGTCACAGTTTAAGGATAAGGGGGAAGTCTTTTAGGACCGAGATGAGAAAAACATTTTTCACACAGAGAGTGGTGAATCTGTTGAATTCTCTGCCACAGAAGGTAGTTGAGGCCAGTTCATTGGCTATATTTAGGCATGTTACAATACTTACCTTCAGCAGCACAGCAATTCTGCCACTGGCCGTATGGGCGATTTTGGCGCCTTTGGGGGGGGGGCGGGGTTATAACGCGGTTTTTTTCCTACCTTGTCCTGGATTATATTTGGTTGGAGTGCAAGCTTTTGCTGAAGAATCGTTCCGACGGCCGTTCTGTGTCTTTTTTTTTTTAATCGCCTGACTCCTTCAGCGCTGGAGTCATTTTAAAATCAGCTTCTAAAGTCGTCAACGCCGACATGTAGGTGACAGGTAAAAAAAGCTGCTTATTTTTATGTATATGTGGTCCTTAAGATGCGTTTAGTTCACATTTTAAGTTGCGAAACGGTGATTTAGTCCCCATACGAACCGGCATGCCGATATGGGGGTCTAAATTACCGCAAACCGCAACGTTCCAAATGATCGCGTTCCAGAAAAACCCACTCGCAAGTTGATTTAAATGGCCATTAATTTACAGGTATTAAACATAAAATTCCTTCCATTTGGCCTATAAATCCATGACAATGAGATTTAAAAATTATGTTATATTGTGAATTCTTGTGTGAATGTTATTTGGACACTTAGGCAATTTAAAAATGTTAATCTATTCTTAAGAAATTGATAGATGGTTAGATCTAGTAATTGAATTTTGTAATTAGCTACAATTAGGTAACTAACTAATTATATGCTTTGATTTCAAGTCATCTAAGTAAGATTGTTTCATATTTGTTTCAGAATGCTTCAATCTATAATAACTGAAAATTTATTTTAGTTCTCTTAATTTTTAAGAAAGTTATGGCCATTTGACTGTCCTCGATCCCAGCTTTTGTGTTAAGTCAATGGAAAAGCAATTGGGAACAAAATGCTAATTTCCGAATATGAAAATGACCATAACCTTTTTAATACTGAAGATATGAAAGTGAATTAGGTGACAAATTAAACTTCTTTTTATGCTTTATCTGATGGGATAAATTACACACTTTCCCAGCTTTTGTAGAGGACAGGCCTTTGTCCACATCAACTGGAGTGTATGGATTAGAAAGGGGGCTTGAGGATGATGAAGAAGAGATGGACTTTGTCGGGCGCCATCTCACTTCTTGTCGGGCTTCTTTGGAAGTAGCGACCTTCGAGTTTGTCAGCAGGCGAGAGGCTACAGCGTTTGCTGACACCTTGGGGGGATTGTACCGTGCAGGAGCAGCTGAACCAAGATGACAAAGGAGAGTCCAAGCTTTCCTTCTGGAGTGTGTAAAGTTCAAGTCATCTACAGTCGCTGGCATCCAGGGAATCTAACAGTTCTGTGGCAGTATCTGGGTGGCCTGTGGCCTCATACTGCTTCAAGAGGTCTTCTGATTCTGATTTTGCGGAAGCCTCTAGGGACATACTTCTTTGCTGCAGCCTTCAAGATCGTGCAGAAGGACTTGTAGTTCTTGGGGACAGGTTCAAGACCCATGAGAAGTCTTATTAGAAGCATAGAGGCATACAGCAAGGAAACAGGCCCTTCAGTCCAACTTGTCCATGCCGACCAATCTACCCAACCTACACTAGTCCCACCTTCCCTCTTTTGGCCCATATCCTTCTAAGCCTTTCCTGTCCATGTACCTGTGCAAATGTCTTTTAATTGTCTATTGTCTATTGTCTAAATTGTCTAAATTGGCCAACTGTCTATTGTCTAAATGTTGTGATTATTCTCTCTGCGTTCCCGGCCACCATCTCCTACCAACCTCTTGCCTTTTTTCCCCTGTCCTTGTCACTACTGCCCCTCTGTGCACCTCTCACGTCACCCTCACTCATTGCCAACCCCTCTCCTTTCACCTAGTGATGTCCTCACCACAAACCTTGCCTGAAGCAAGTATTTATTTTTCTTGATAACAGTGAGCATAGTCAGAGGAAATCAATTAGTTGCATGGCAACTGGAAAGTGAGTAAAGGAGATTACTTACCTTCTCTATCTCACAAAATAAAAGACAGTTATTGTGATGATTGAAGAGCAGAGGAAAGAAAGAATTATTTTAGAACCACTGTGAGTCCTCTATTCCAGGAACATAAATCAGATGGGGAAAAAAATGCAATCGGATCAGAAATTGCTGGAACTATCAATGCAGTCCTGGCAACGTCTTTGGTGAGATAAATAATTAACATGACTTTTCTTCATGCATGATACATGTGTGCAAATGTATCTTTCCAAGTTGCACCAAAAGTTGTGTTTATGATCCATATATCCTGGTGCATTAGAAAATTATTAGCAAGGAGTATGCAGAAGCAAGATGTCAAACTTTGAGATACACCGTTATCAGATTCAGTTATTAATTGACCTTCTAAATCATGTGAAAGACCTCATCAAAGTCACAAAGCCATTAGAGGCATATAGCACAGAAATAGGCCCTTCATAGGAAGAACATGCAAACTCCACACAGACAGCTCCCGAAGTCGGGATTGAACCAGGTTGCCGGAGCTGTGCGATAACTGCGCTTGAGCTTAACATCTGCAGTCGGGAAGTTACTAGAGAGTAGTCTGAGGGATAGTATATGCAGGAATTTGGATGGACGGACAATTAGGGATAGTCAGCATGGTTTTGTATGAGGGAGGTCATGTCTCACAAATCTGATTGAGTTTTCTGAAGACGTGACCAAAAAGGTCGATGAGGGCAGAGCTGCAGATGTTATATACATGGATAACAGTAAGGCATTCAACAATGTTCCGCATGCTACGCTACTCTGGAAGGTTAGAATGCAAATTGGCTTCATGGAAGGAAGTAGAGGGTGATGGTGGATGGTTGCTTCTCGGAACAGAGGCCTGTGATTAGTGGTGTGCCTCAGGGTTCGGTGCTGGGCTCATTACCGTTTGTCATCTACATCAATGATTTGGATGAGAACACACAGGGCAAGATTAGCAAGTTTGCAGATGAAACAAAAGTTGGTGGTTTTGCAGATAGTGAAGGTGGTTGTGAAAGATTGCAGCAGGATCTTGATCGATTGTTCAAGAAGGAACTGCAGGTACTGGAAAATCGAAGGTAGACAAATATGCTGGAGAAACTCAGCGGGTGCGGCAGCATCTATGGAGCGAAGGAAATAGGCAACGTTTCAGTCCATAATGATGCCTATTTCCTTCGCTCCATAGATGCTGCCGCACCCGCTGAGTTTCTCCAGCATTTCTGTCTATCTTGATCGATTGGCCAGATGGGCTGAGGAATGGTTGATGAAATTTAATACAGAGAAATGTGAGGTGTTGCATTTTTGGACATCTAACAAGGGCAGGAACTACATAGTGAATGGTAGGCCTCTGGGGACAATAGACAGTAGACAATAGGTACAGGAGTAGGCCATTCGGCCCTTTGAGTCAGCACTACCATTCAATGTGATCATGGCTGATCATCCACAATCAGTACCCCGTTTCTGCCTTCTCACCATATCCCCTGACTCCGCTATCTTTAAGAACTCCATCTAACTCTCTCTTGAAATCATCTAGAGAACCGACCTCCACCGCCTTCAGAGAATTCCACAGACTCACAACTCTCTGTGTGAAAAATATTTTCCTCCATTATAAATGGCTTACTCCTTATTCTTAAACTGTGGCCCAGGTTCTGGACTTCCCCAACATCGGGAACATGTTTCCTGCCTCTAGCGTGTCCAAACCCTGAATAATCCTATATGTTTCAATAAGATACCCTCTCATCCTTCTAAATTCCAGTATATAGGCCCAGCCGCTCCATTCTATCAACATATGACAGTCCCGCCATCCCAGGAATTAATCTGGTGAACCTACGCTGCATTCCCTCAATAGCAAGAATGTCCTTCCTCAAATTTGGAGACCAAAACTGCACACAATACTCCAGGTGTGGTCTCACCATGGCCCTGTACAACTGCAGAAACTCTTTCCTCCTAGACTGGATAGACTCGGCTTGTACTCGCTAGAATTTAGAAGATTGAGGGGGGATCTTATAGAAACTTACAAAATTCTTAAGGGGTTGGACAGGCTAGATGCAGGAAGATTGTTCCCCATGTTGGGGAAGTCCAGAACAAGGGGTCACAGTTTAAGGATAAGGGGGAAATCTTTTAGGACCAAGATGAGGAAAACATTTTTCACACAGAGAGTGGTGAATCTCTGGAATTCTCTGCCACAGAAGGTAGTTGAGGCCAGTTCATTGGCTATATTTAAGAGGGAGTTAGATGTGGCCTTTGTGGCTAAAGGGATCAGGGGGTATGGAGAGAAGGCAGGTACAGGATACTGAGTTGGATGATCAGCCATGATCATATTGAATGGCAGTGCAGGCTCGAAGGGCCGAATGGCCTACTCCTGCACCTATTTTCTATGTTTCTATGTTTCTATACTACTCCTCTTGTTATGAAGGCCAACATGCCATTCGCTTTCTTCACTGCCTGCTGTACCTGCATGCTCACTTTCAGTGACTGATGATCAAGGACCCCCAGATCCCATTGTACTTCCCCTTTTCCCAACTTGACAACATTTAGATAATAATCTGCCTTCCTGTTTTTGCCACCAAAGTGGATAACCTCACATTTATTCACATTAATCTGCATCTGCCATGCATCTGCCCACTCACCCAACCTGTCCAAGTCACCCTGCATCCTCATAGCATCCCCTTCACAGTTCACAATGCCACCCAGCGTTGTGTCATCTGCAAATTTGATAATGTTACTTCGTATCCCTTCATCTAGATCATTCATATATATTGTAAATAGCTGTGGTCCCAGCACCATGCCTTGTGGTACCCCACTAGTCACTGCCTGCCATTCTGAAAGGGACCCGTTAATCCCTACTCTTTGTTTCATGTCTGCCAACCAATTTTCTATCCATGTGTAGATCAGTGTCACTCATGTTCTGAGTCATACTGTGGCTCCACCCATAGGATTAATAGAAAGCCTGTTTTCCCTTTCTTCCACAGTCTTGAGCTATGTGTTAAGATGAAATTACCTATGCTGTATTGCTAATAAAAGTCTTTGGACCTTAATCACTGTTCATGAGTTAAATCATTCGAACAACAGGAATCAACAACGTGGTGTCAGAAGTGGGATCGTTCCTTGAGCTGTTTGGCACTCTTGACAGCCCGATCAGCCAGCCCATTCGACTGTGGATATTCAGGGCTGCTGGTGATGTGGTGAAAACCCCAGCGTGCAGCAAACTCTTTGAAGTGTTGGCTGGTAAATTAACTGCCATTATCAGATAGTAGTATGCAAGGAGCTCTGTGGTCTGCAAAATGGCGGGCGAGTTTAAAACTGCCCCGTGAGAAGTGTGGCTGCTAAGAAAATCGATGTCAAACCAGCCAGAATACGAGTTGACAAGTACACAGGTACTGCTTGCCATGCCACTCAAATATGTCAGTTGCCACTGTTGACCACGGGAGGGCAGGAGACGGGTGTGAGAGAAGTGGTTGCTTTTGTTAATGAGGTGCCAAGCTGTTACACACTGCACTGAATGCCACATTCTCGAGGATGTATTCAGCCATACCAGGCCAGTAAAACATGTATTTTGATCATAGGACAGTGGCTTTAGTGCCTGGGTGCCCTGCATGGACAGCGTTAAAATACTTGCTGTGCAGCGAAGCAGGGACTACATCCTTGTGGCCTTTTACGATAATGCCATCCTGTAGTACTAGCTCATCCAGGATGGAAAAGAAGGGCCGAACTGGCAGCGATACATTGTCGTGTTTGTTTGGCCAGCTGCGTTTAATGACAGAGGTGAGTGACCATAAGGTCCTGTCAGCAGCAGTGTGGGCAACCAGGTCCTCCACACAAGACGAGGGAATAAAAGACACATTCATTATGATAAAGACGTCATCTGGTGAGGGCAGACCCTCGCAGGTCTTCGGGGTGCACGAGAGAGAGTGTCAGCCAGGTGAATATCCTTACCACGTTTGTAGGTCAGAACAATATCATACTTTTGAAGTTGCAGCAACATTCGCTGCCAGCGTCCTGGAGAGGCATGAATCGGTTTGTTAAAGATGCTGACCAGAGGTTGGTGGTCAGTTTCAATCAAGACCGTATGTTTGAAGATAAAGTCGTTAAATTTCTTGCAGGTGAAAATGACCGCTAGCAGCTCCTTTTTAATTTGGGCGTAGCTATGTTCTGTGCAGTCATGGTGCGCGAGGCATAGGCGACAGGCTTGTTGCCACTACCGTCCTTTTGAAGACATGCTGCGCCAAGTCCGTGTTGTGAAGCGTCACAAGTCAGTGTGACCGGTCGTTTAGGATTAAAGTAAGCAAGAG
Source organism: Amblyraja radiata (assembly GCF_010909765.2). Classification (NCBI taxonomy): domain Eukaryota; kingdom Metazoa; phylum Chordata; class Chondrichthyes; order Rajiformes; family Rajidae; genus Amblyraja; species Amblyraja radiata. The sequence goes on along the minus strand of NC_045958.1, from coordinate 53,922,486 downwards.
TAGGAACACAAGACATCTGCTGCTTAAGAGTGTCGAACGCCCTCTGCTGTTGTTCTTTCCAGGCCCAAACAGTGTCTTTGTGGGTAAGCTGGCACAGCGGGGCTGATAATCCACTGAAGTTCGGAATATATTTACTCAGGTAGTTAACCATGCCAAGAAATCTCTGCAGACTGAGCACGTCTGTGGGCGCTGGGAGCTCGTTGATGGCACTGGTTTTCACCGGATCAGTTTTTAGGCCATCCTTAGTGAACACATGGACTACGTAGTTCACCTCACTTACCCTGAATTTGCATTTTTGAGGGTTTAACTTGAGGTTGATGGCATTGGCGCGGTCCAGGACCTTTGTCAGATTAGCATCGTGTTCTTCAATAGTTTGTCCAGCAATGAGGATATCATCCACTACAATGGAGCATGGGTAACCTGCAAACAATTGCTCCATAGCTCATTGAAATACTTCACTAGCAGAGCTTATGCCAAAAGGCATGTGAAGAAATCTGTATCGCCCGAATGGTGTGCTGAAGGTAGTTAACTTAGAGGAGTTGCGTTCCAGTGGAATCTGTCAGAATGAACTCTTGGCATCTAGTACTGTGAATACAGTCGCTTCAGCCAGCTGCGCTGCAATCTCGTCCACAACCTCATCTCGCATGGGATAGTGAGGTCGTTTAATGGCTGTCGGTTCCTCCGACTATGCCAAAGTCCCCTGTTTCATCACCAGTCAAGTCAAGTCAAGTCACATTTATTTATATAGCACATTTAAAAAACAACTCTCATTGGCCAAAGTGCTTTACATTTGTTATACGAATAGCACAACAAAACAGACTACATACATATATACATGTAGCCCTCACTCAGAGGACGTCAGGAAAGGCTTGGGAGTATAGATAAATCTTTAGTCTTGACTTAAAAGAGTCGATGGAGGGGGCAGTTCTGATGGGAAAGGGGATGCTGTTCCACAGTCTAGGGGCTGCAACCGCAAAGGCGCAGTCGCCCCTGAGCTTATGCCTAGACCGTGGGATATTCAGCAACCCCAAGTCGGCCGATCTGAGGGGCCTGGAGGTGGAGTGGTGGGTGAGAAGACTTTTTATGTAGGTGGGGGCAAGCTCATTGAGGGCTTTGTAGACATGGAGGAGTATCTGTAGGGGGCGCTGCTCTGGCAGCAGCCATGTCATGCAGCTCATCAGTTTTTCAACCTTTTTTTATTTTTTTAGTATGTTTTAAAGTCTGTATTTAATGTTTCTTTGTGTGTTTTGTGTGGGGGGTGGTGTGGGGGGGTGTGGGGGAAACCGCTTCGGTCGCCTCCTCCACGGAGAGGCGAGTTTTTCCAGGTCGCCTTTCCCGTGGCCTAACATCAAGGATCGACGCGGCCGGGGCTTCAGCGGCGGGCGCAGCGTGGACTCTCGGCGTGGAGCGGGTGAGCCCTCGCTGGGGCTCGCTGGAGGGGAGCGCTCCGTTTCGCTGACCCAGGGCAGCCGGCAGCCTGAAGCCGCGGTCTGCAGAGCTCCAGCTGGTGTGGCGTCTACAGCCCGGGATCTCACGTTGGGGACCCGGGGGAAGAAGAAGCCATCACTGCCGGCCCGCGGCCGACTTCTACCGCGGGTCCGGCATGGATTTACCATCACCCCTGGAGGGGAGCTTCGACCGCCGGCCCTGCAGTCTACGGTGCTTCTGGCTGCGGCGGGGACTTTAAATCTTGACCGCCGGCCTGCGGCCTACAACAACTTAAAGCCGCGGTCCCCGGTGAGGAAGAGCCGATCCTGGACTGACTCTGGACTCTGGTCCTGACCACGGGGGGGAAATGGAGGAGGACTGGCCAAATTTTGTGCCTTCCACCACAGTGATGAATGCTGTGGTGGATGTTTGTGTTACAGTTTTATTGTGGTTGTGTGTTCTTTATTATTGTATCGCTGCAGACAACCCAAATTTCCACCAGCCTGGCTGTGTGGCAATAAATTTTATCTAATCTAATCTAATCTAATCTAATCTAATCTAATCTAATCTAATCTAATCTTGAAGTTTATACGGAACCGCACAGGGAGCCAGTGGAGAGAGGCCAGGATTGGGGTGATGTGGCCCCTTTTTCGGGTGCCCGTCAGGAGTCTCGCTGCGGCGTTTTGGACCAGTTGCAGGTGGGACAGGGAAGTTTGGCTGATGCCAATGTAAAGGGAGTTGCAGTAATCTAGGCGGGAGGAGATTAATGTGTGGATGATCTTTTCCAGGTCATCAAACTGGAGGAATTGTTTTATTTTAGCTATCATCCGAAGCTGAAAGAAGCTAGCTTTTACCACGGCATTGATTTGTTTGTCAAATCCTACCATCACCAGGAATGCTGTTTCAATCTCCGCCACCAGTCATGCCACAGACTCTGTCCCCGGTGGTGAAGAACGGAGATGGTTTATATTGCACACGTGATGGTCATGTTTGCAAGCCCACCGTGAAGCACCCCGGCTATGTTTGACTTTCCTCCAGCTTATTATCAATTGCTATGCATGCCTTATTTAGTCAATGGTTTTGTACTGACATTTAATTCTTTAAGAGGGAGGATGTAGATCAGTGTCACTCATGTTATGAGTCATAATGTAGCTCCACCCACATGTTTAATAGAAAGCCTGTTCTCCCTTTCTTCCCCAGTCTTGAGCTATGTGTTAAGATTAAGTTACCTATGCTGTATTGCTAATAAAAGTATTTGGATCTTAATCACTGTTCGAAAGTTAAGTCATTCGAACAACAGGTTCCAACAACACCATGCCAGCACCATACCCCCAATACCATGTGCTCTAATTTTGCCAACTAATCTCCTATGTGGGACCCTATCAAATGTTTTCTGAAAGTCCAGGTACACTACATCTACTGGCTCTCCCTTGTCCATTTTCCCAGTTACATCCTCAAAAAATTCCAGAAGATTAGTTAAGCATGATTTCCCCTTCAAAAACCATGCTGACTCGGACTGATCCTGCTACTGCTATCCAAATGTGCCGCTATTTCATCTTTTATAATTGACTCCAGCATCTTCCCCACCACCGATGTCAGGGTAACTGTTCTATAATTCCCTGTTTTCTCTCTCCCGCCTTTCTTAAAAAGTGGGATAACATTAGCTATCCTCCAATCAACAGGAACTGATCCTGAATCCAAAGACCATTGGAAAATGATCACCAATTTCATGATTTCAAGAGCCACCTCCTTAAGTGCCCTGGGATGCAGAACATCAGACCCTGGGGATTTATCAGTCTTCAGTCCCATCAGTCTACCCACCACCATTTCCTGCCCAATGTGCATTTCCTTCAGTTCCTCCGTCACCACAGATCCTCTGGCCACTAGTACATCAGGGAGATAGTTTGTGTCCTCCTTAGTGAAGACAGATCCAAAGTACCTGTTCAACTCATCTCCTTGGTCCCCATAATAAATTTACCTTTTTCAGTCTTCAATGGTCCAACTTTGGTCTTAACTAATTTTTTCCTCTTCACACACCTAAAGAAGTTTTTACTATCCTCCTTTATATTCTTGGCTAGCTTACCATCGTACCTCATCTTTTCTCCCCGTATTGCCATTTTAGTTATCTTCTGTTGCTCTTTAAAAGTTGCCAAATCCTCTGGCTTCCCACTCATCTTTGCTATGCTGTACTTCTTCACCTTTATTTGTCTACTGTCCCTGACTTCCCTTGTCAGCCCCGGTCACCTCTTACTCCGCTTGGAATCTTTCTTCCACATTGGAATAAACTGATCCTGCACCTTCTGTATTATTCCCAGAAATACCCGCCATTGTTGTTCCACTGTCATCCCTGCTAGGGTATCTTTCCAGTCAACTTTGGCCAGCTCCTCCTTCATGGCTCCATTGGCCCCTTTGTTCAACTGTAACATTGACACCTCCGATTTACCCATCTCCCTCTCAAATTGTAGATTAAAACTTATCATATTATGGTCACTACCTCCTAATGGCTCCTTTACCTCGAGTTCCTTTATCAAATCCAGTTCATTACACAACATTAAATCCAGAATTGCCATCTCCCGGGTGGGCTCCAGTACAAGCTGCTCTAAGAATCCATCATGGAGGCATTCCACAAAGTCCCATTCTTGGGGTCCAATACCAACCTGATTTTCGCAGTCTACCTGCATGTTGAAATCTCCCAAAACAACCGTAGTATTAACTTTACAACATGCCAATTTTAACTCTTGATTCAACTTGCACCCTATATCCAGGCTACTGTTTGGGGGCCTGTAGATAACTCCCAATAGGGTCTTTTTACCGTTACAATTCCTCAATTCTATCCATACTGACTCTACATCTCCTGATTCTATGTCACCCCTCGCAAGGGACTGAATTTCTTTTCTCATCAACAGAGCTACCCCACCCCCTCTGCCCATGTCTGTCTTTTTGATAGGAAGTATACCCTTGAATATTCAGTTCCCAGCCCTGACCCTCTTGCAGCCATGTCTCTGTAATCCCACAACATCATACTTGCCAATTTGTAACTGAGCCTCAAGCTCATCCACTTTGTTCCTTATACTTCGCAAATTCATATACAACACTTTGACTTTGGTATTCACCTCCCCTCTCACACCGGTCCCTATTGGCCCTGACCTTAGTCTGTTATCCCTTCTCGAAATTTCCTTCCCATTAATTCGGGAGTCTTTTGTAACTTTTCCTGTACTCACTTCCCCTTTAACTCCATCTTTATACTCCCAATTTGTCAATCCCTCCCCCCCACTATTTAGTTTAAACCCACACGTGTAGCACTAGCAAACCTGCCTGCAAGAAAGTTGGTCCCCCTCCAGTTAAGGTGTAACCCGTCCCTTTTGTATAAGTCACCCCTACCCCAGATCCCAGTGGTCTATAAAGCTAATTCCTTGCTCCCTGCACCAGACTCCCAGCCACACATTCAGATCCCCTATCTCCCTTTTCCTGCCCTCACTTGCACGAGGTAATGGAAGCAATCCAGAGATAACCACCTTAGAAGTCCTGCTTTTCAGTCTTCTTCCTAACGCCCTAAACTCACGGTGCAGAACCACCTTCCTCTTCTTCCCTATGTCGTTTGTGCCCACTACTGCCGGCTGTTCACTTTCCCTCTCGAGGATGTTCTGAAGTCAGTTCGTGATATCTTGAACCCTGGCACCAGGGAAGCATCCTCGAGTCTCACCTGTCGCCACAGAATCTCCTGTCCGCAGCTCAGACAATGGAGTCACCCACCACTCTGATCGATGTCGGTCTCACCAGTCGTATCTCTTCGCTGGGAGTGGAGCCACTGACCTGTCCGCCGTTTGGACTGGAAACCTCGTCTGCCCTGACAGCTCCCAAAAGGGTGTACCTGTTTTCATTGGGCACAGCCACTGGGGTCTCCTGCACTCCACGGTTACTCCTCTTTCTCACAGTCACCCACCTTCGCTCTTCCTGTATCCTTGGCGTGACAACCTCAGTGTAGGTTCTGTCCAGTGGAGTGTTCTGGAGCAGAGGGATCTAGGAGTACAGGTACATGGTTCCTTGAAGGTCGGGTCGCTGATAGATAAGGTGATCAAAAAGGCTCTTGGCACTTTGGCCTTCATCAGTCCGAGTATTGAATAGTGAAGGTGGGAGGTCATGTTGCAGTTGTTTAAGACGTTGGTGAGCACATTTCGAGTATTGTGTTCAGTTCTGGGGACCATGTTTTGGAAAGATATTGTTAAGCTTGAAAGGGGTTCAGAGAAGATTTACAAAGATGTTGCCTGGACTAGAGGGTCTGAGGTATAGGGAGAGGGTGAATAGGCTGGGTCTCTATTCCTTGGACAAAATGTACAAAACCATGCTGACTATCCCTAATCAGCCCTTGCCCATCCAAATGCCTGTATAACCTATCCCTCAGAATACTCTCTAGTAACTTTCCACTACAGATGTTAAGCTCACCGGCCTATAGTTCCCAGCATTTTTCCTGCAGTCCTTCATGAATCTCTATTTGCTCACAACATTTGCCACACTCTAGTCTTCCGGCACCTCTCCTGTATTTAAGGACGACTCCTAAATTTCAACCAGGTCTCCTGCATTTTCCTCTCTAGTTTCCCACAATATCCTCGGATATATCTGATCAGACCCTGGAGATTTGTCTACCTTCATACACAATAGTACCTTCAGTACTTCTTTGACGGTAACACTGACTGCTCTCAAGACACTTCCATTGACTGCCCCAAGTTCCTCCGTCCTACTGTCTTTGATTCCTGAGAGTTCCCACTCTCTCCCTAATTACCCTTTTCCCCCTTATGTATTTATAAAATCTTTTGAGAATGCTACCCGCCAGAGCTATCTCCTGGCCCATTTTTGCCCTACTGATTTCCTTTTTTAGTTTACTCCGTAGTTCCCGAAACTCCTCCAGGAATGCACTTGATTTCAGCAGCCTGTACCTGTCCCATGCATCCTTCTTGTTTTTGACCAATGCCTCAATTTCCCTCATCAGCCAAGCTTCCTTACATTTGCCTGCTTTGCCCTTCACTCTAACAGGGACGTACATATCCTGCGGTTTTGTCAGCACAACTTAAGAGGAACTGTGGAATTCATCCACTCACAAGTAATAATCTCTTGTCTAAAGGACAGCTGTTGCCTGCAATGGGTGGTTGCCTTGGCTGCTTCCATGACATTTGGTGTGTAATGATCCTGCCTTAATTCTCGAGGTATAGTTTTCTCTGCAAGAAGCCTAATCAAAAAGATTGCCTCAGAGAACTCATCATTGGACTCAAAGAAAAACTAGAATTTAATATTTTATGGTTTTATGTTTGCTCTGTTCCCAGAGAACTGCCCAGGAATAGGCAAAGTTCATCTCAAATATGCCTCAACAAATTAAAACTTGAGACATTTAGCCACTGGATCTTGACCACAGGGTATTAAAGGATTTATCACCATTATGCAGTATTTTGTCTGATGGGTGAAAAATGAAATAGCTCTTGCATATCACATAAAATTAAAAATGACAGTTCATGTAATCACTTTCAGCTGTAACCTTTTGCCAGAAAAAAGATATCACAAAATGATTTGTGTAAAGGGCAATTCTTTTGCAATTATTTTCTTAATATATCTTCAATCAGGCTTATGATTGTCAAAACAATTCTTCAAAATTCTGCTCAAATCAAAATTCTATTCATTTTTAAGGTTCAACAATGAATCAGTTCATCAACATCACACAACACAATGTTCAACAGACAAATTAATGTGCAAAGTTGTATTTTGTGTTAGTAAATTCTTCAGGCAAGTACCATAATGAATGAACATGTATTTTAACCTTTTTCTGTTTGTCTGAAGTCATTAAAAGGCATTATAGCATATGCATGGTGGATAGTTGAAAAGAGAATCACTCAACTTATTGGAACAATGCTTTTGGCACAAATTTGTTGTAAAACCTCTCCTGTGACACATCCATCTTAAATGGTTGAAGTGAGAATACAGGTATGCCACAATTAACTTGTTTTCTATTGGATATTAATATTTGGTTCAGGTTTATTCTACATTGTTTACCTTTCGACAGTGCAATTTATATAGATGTTTTTCTAGCTATTTTTCTTTGAATTAATTCCTGACTACCACTGCAGTATGTAGGGGAACTTCGAAGATGATTCCAAGTGCACAGAGGTATTATAATCCGAGGTGTTATTTCCTTAACGGTAAGCAGTCATATAACTGTACCACCTCCAAGACAACTAGAAAGCGCTAATTTAATGAACATGCATCAGTGACATCCATGTTATGGTCCATACGTCATCTGTGATCCCTCTGGATTTGATCACAAGCTGCTCGCCAGTTGCTCCTTTGTCACACTGAGTTTAAGCAAAATCAACGTTATTGCAATCAAGCTCTTTAACCTTACCTCTGGACGTCTGCTCACTTTTCTAAGTGGAGTTTGATCATTCAAAAAGCAAAATATATCACTTCTCTAATCCCTTACAACATTAGATGTGAAAATTTATTTCACAATCCCAGTGTTGCTTCAGTGTTTTTCTGCCTGCATTTAGAAATATCTGGTCCTTATCTGGACTGGATCGAGGGTCTTGACTCAAGTGTCGACTATCCATTTTCCTCTTACTACTACACTAGAAATTATAGAAATTACTGCTATGCAATTAAAATTAATTCCAAATAAACTGACCTTAGATACCATAGCCCCTAGTGGGAAATGTGTCTCCTCATTTAATGTTGCGATTTCCCTTCTATCTCACACTGTGTTACCTAAATAGAGTCATAGAATCAACCTTCGGCCCAACTTGCCCACACCGACCAACATGCCCCATCTAATTTTGTCCCACCTGCCTGCCTTTGGCCCCGATGCCATTAAACCTACCCTATCCATGTACCCATTTAAATGTTTCAAATGTCTAAATGAAAGAGCAACATTTAAATTGCATTATTTGTCCTCACGTTTATCTCACATCGCTTTGCCACATAAAAGGAAGCCATGCAGCCCAAAGAGTTTGGCTGCACTGAGATCTGTGACCTAGTACTTCAACTAGAAACTCACATACATCCCTTGGCTACTTTGTCGGTCGGGGTGAAAATCACTCTCAGCGTCCAAGCCTCTGGACCTTTCCAGGCCACTATTGCTGGTCTCTGCCACATCTGACAATGTGCAGCGGACAGTTAGACGAACAATGAAATCAGTAACAGTGGAACCGTTGTAGTGTTTCCTCATTTTAATCCAAGTACCGGCATGGAGCGTAGTGCTCCTATTGAGAATCTTACATATTGGCTGCAGTAGAAGAAATAGAAAGGAATGCAGATAGCGCTTGCTGAGAATTGGTTTCCAATTCTGAGCCATGTGGTGCACGTGACTACAAAGTAAAGGGAACACAAACTATAAATCAAAGAATTGTGCTGGCCCACCTGACTCACTAAGATCGAGCAACAATTTTCATGCACCAACTTCAACACCAGAGTTGAAAATACCATCTTTAAATAAAGATCCAATTTCCTTTTGAAATTGGCACTTGAAATGTAATACCAAGAAATATGAAGTGAGGAACTTGAAGAAATAGGAGAGAAGAAAAAAAAAGACTGAGTAGTGCAATTTTAATTGATTTGCAGGAACAAAAGCACCTGTTGTTAGCATGAAACAATCCTTGAATCTTAGGAGAGTGATTAGTAAATGAAATGGGATCCTGTGATTCATAAATAGAGGCAATGAGCACCAAAGCACAAAATAAAAGTGCTGAAGGAATTCAGCATATCAGGCAGCATCTGTAGAGGGAAATGGACTGTTGACACTTTGACTCAAGATCCTTCATCCAATCCAGATAAGGACCTTGACCTGAGACATTGACTGTCCATATCTCTCACAGATACCACTTGACCGGCTGAGGTCTTCCAGCAGTTTGTTTTTTTTGCTTCCAGCATCTGCAGTTTTTAGTGTGACCAAGAAAGGAGGCTGTGTTGAACCTGTATAAAACAGTTAGTCCATAACTAGAGCATTGCATCCATTTCTGGTCATCAGTTAAGGAAAATGAGGATCTTAGAAACTGTGTAAAAAAGATTTCCAGAGTGGTTCCATGGAAACATTTCAGCTTTAGTCTGGAGAATGTTAAGCCTTAGATCATGGCTGGTTCTATGGTAAAGCTAAAGCAGATGGTTTAAAGAGTTTGGGGAGGGGATACAGAGATTCAAATTTTGAACTAGAAATACCAATGGAAGGAAAGTAAACATTCCTCAGTGAGGTTCAATGCGATCTGCAATACTCTGTCTCTACATATGGTGGCTTCAATAGAGAATTGGAATGGTACATTGGAGATGCTTGTAATCTTGTCCTCTGCATATAGTCATAACGTCATAGTGCATGGCACAGGCCCTTCAGACCAACTTGCCTACACTGATCAAGATCCCCCATTTGCATTAATGCTACCTGTCAGTGTTTGACCCATATCCGTTTGAATGTTTCCTTTCCATGTACCTGTCAAAATATATTTTAAATGTTGTTATAGTACCTCCTCAACTACCTCCTCTGGCAGCTTGTTCCATATACCCACCACCCTTTGTGTGAACAAATTGCCCTTCAGGTTCCTAACAAATCTTTCTCTGTCACCTAAACCACTTGGCTCTTGATTGCCCTACTCTAGGTAGAAGACTCTTTGCATCTGCCTTCTCTTTTCCCCTCATAATCTTATACAACCCTATAATATAAAGACTAGCATTCCATTTATCTTTCTCCTTGTAATGTGACCCCCTTTGAATCATTTGAGATGTACTCTGTTCCAGATCGAGTTTAGATATAAATGTGAATAATCTCACATTATCCTTCAAGAAGAATATTTACCACAATTCTGCTCATTCATTTGATCTCCCTAGATGTAACTTACGACCATTGATTTTGCCTACAATGGCATTTACTTTGTGCCATGAGTAAAATTGAGTTGGCGAGAACCATCCTATCGCTCAAGTTATTTGTATATATGATACACATTTCTGATGCCAACATAGATCCTTGTGAGACACCACATGTTTATCCTGCCAAATTGATTATCTTCCTAATGTCACTATGCAATTCCATCCTTATTTGTGAAGCCAATGCAAAATATTTACTTTGTTTCTCAATCAATGCTTTTGGTCTCATTAATTAGCCTCTCTTCAAATCTGAGCAACTCCTTTCAAATACCACTTGCATTTAAATGCATAAAAACTAGTTGACTATTTACCTTCATCAATAGTACTTTTATTACCTTTAAGCTCTACTAATCCCTTATGACTTCCCCATTGCAGCTTCTTACAGCTGATGGCAGACTTTAATATCACAAGCCCTAACTTCAACCACGGTTTCACTTTTAAGCTTCATTTTATATCTATCCATGGGACTCTATAACAGAGCAGCTGTCCACTTTCTATGGCTATATTTATTGATTTATTCTCTTCTTCACATACCTGAAGAATTCTATTGTTAATCTTTTGACCTGTTTGCTAACATTTCTGCCCAATTCATTTTCCTTTCGCGTGGAAAACAGTGTTTTTCCAATCCAGCAACTTCAGCCTGAACAGGTTCAGATATCCACTCTGATGTTGTACTTTTTTAGTTGCCTGCAAAATGTCCATTGACCTTTTTTTAGGTCATTGATTCTGCAACGGGCTGCCACATACATATATATGTATATTTATATATGCACTATTTTAGCTGAATAACTGAGAATATTACATAAATGTGTCAACATTCAATTTTCATGTTTTGTTTCTTTCCTTGTTCAAAGACAGAATGAAAGTTTAACTGGACCTTTTCTTTTCATTTTGAAGCAGTTAAAAGACCTGTCAGAAAGCCATTTATTTTTCAAAGGCAAAGCAAGGACGCAAAACCCATGTGTGGGAGAAAATTAGTTTCTTAAGTGCATATATTCTGCATAGAGCCAAGTTAATTAGAAAAAGCAGAAGCCCATGAATGGCACACGATTTAGTCATTCAATTCTGACACTGTTCAAGCCCAGTGAGCTGTTTCTTATCGGTAAGACTTTAATAATTGGCTTAGACATATCAAATAAACTTTCTAGAGAATTCTGTAGTAGCAGGTATGACATTCTAATAGGAGTTTTATTAGCAATTTCTCCCGTGAAGTAATGTATTAGGAATGACTATGACATTTTGTACTCTAAGGGGTTTTGCCCTGGCTCATTTTTACACTTGCTGTGAAATAAATTTATTCACGGCAGATATCTAATCAAATACGCAGCACTGTTTGCCCTAGTTTGCAGAACATTGTGCCTCTCAGATTTAATAGAAAGTGACACATACATCATTGGAGAAAATGCATCATTTTCTCTCAAGCATAACTGAATAGCAATAATCCATATGACTTCCCAATACACTGGGGTTCATCTTCCACAAGCATCAAGTCTGACATTATTGCAAATGTCGGAACCAAACTCTGCTTGTTGACTTTTTGGGATCTGTTGCATATGACTTTGACAGAAGAACAAAATCAGTCAAACATCGCTTGTTTACATTTCAGTAAGCACTGGGGATGCAAATCTAATGACTCCATATCTTTAGTAAGCTCAGCTGTAATCATTGCAGGTTTTATTACCTCAACGAGAGCATCAATTTATTATTTTTTTCTTTTGAAACAATGAATTAAACACACAAAATAAATGTGCTTGCAATGCTTCCAGTGTTCAAACATAGCTAATTAAAGCAGGTAAATACTGCCTTGTAGGTTGTAATTTAGGATAAATTTAAATAATTATTTTGAGGGATCTTTCCTCCTCTCTGCGCTCTAGTTTTTTTAGTTCTTGTCTTTTAAACCATTATCACAGTTAGTTGCAAGCTCCCACAAACCCAGTCTTTTTTTTATTTTATTTTTTATTTATTTTTATTTTTTATTTTTTTTATTTTTATTTTATTAGAAGTTAATACAGTACAAAACAGTACAGTGGAACCTAATTTTAGGTGCCAACTATGTCATACCGTAATCCATTCTATGTACAACCTCTAGTTTTATGTTATGAGAAAGAAGTAGGCAAGGCAAGAAAAAGAAAACAATAGAAAGGGGAAAAAGTGGAAAAATAGATGGTAGAGAATAGAAAAACGTGAAGTGTGTATATAAAAAATAAAAATAAATAAAAATAAAAATAAATAAAAAGTGGAAAGTAGAAATAGAAGAGAAGGCCCCTTAAAAGAGAATTTTTCAAATCTGTATTCGGAGATGTAGATCTATCCACGTCATGAACTGGAATCAGCAATCCTACGGTACCGCTGCATCACATTAGAAGAAGCAATTAATATTAAGGCTGATTCACAAAAATTAATATCATACTTTTATAATAATATATTAAATAGAGAATCACCCTCAACAGAAGCACTAAGGGAAGATTGGGAACATGAGCTAATGATAAAGATCTCGAAGGATAGATGGGAAAAGTATCTGATGAACACACATAACTGTTCTATTAATGCAAGACATAATTTAATTCAATTCAAATTATTACATAGACTATATTATTCAAAAACGAGGTAGAATAAATTTTATCCAAACGTCTCTCCCAGATGCGATAAATGTTTGTTTCAAAACGCTAATATAACACATTCATTTGTAGGATGTACAAAGTTGAATAAATTTTGGAGTGATATATTTGATATATTTACAAAGCTTTTCAAGTCAAGAATAGAACCCAAAATGGAATGGATTATACAATACAATACAATACAATACAATTCAATTTATTGTCATTTGGACCCCGTGAGGTCCAAACGAAATGCCGTTTCTGCAGCCATATATTACAACAAATAGACCCAAGACACAACATATTTTACATAAACATCCATCACATTGCTGTGATGGAAGGCCAAAAAAACTTCTCTCTCCACTGCACTCTCCCCCCCCATGTCAGAGTCAAAGTCAAAGCCCCCGGCGGGCGATGGCGAATTGTCCCGTGGCCATTAAACCACGCCGGGTGGTGCAAGGTCGCACACCGGGTCTTGATGTTAGAGCCCCCGGTGCGCGCTCGCAGCCCGCCGCCATTCCAAGCCGCGCGGGGCGGTGCTGTAAGGCCCCACTCCAGGAGCTCTTCAACCCCGCAACTCGGGCGGGAGAAGTCGCCGTTGCGGAAGCCCCGAAAAGCGGTCTCCCTCCAGGGACCCCGCGGGCTCCCGGTGCCGTCCGCCAAACCCGCAGTTGCAGCCACCGAATCTCCGGGGGTCGGGCCGCAGCAGCGTCCACCACAGCTCCACCCGCTCTGGACTCGGCCAGCTCCGCGACGGTGAGTAGTCGGCACTGGAGCCCCCGGTTTTCCTGTTGGAGGCCGCTCCTCGTTGCAGCCCCAACGACAACGGAGACCCGACAAAGAAAAGGTCGGGTCTCCCGTGCAGGGAGAGATTTAAAAGTTTCCCCCTGCCCCCCCCCACCACCCCCCCCCCCCCCCCCCACATACCCCAACAAAAATAACAAAAACTACATTAAAACATAGACATAAAATAATAAAAACGCAGACGGACTGCAGAGGCCGCTGCTGGCGAGAGCCGCGCCGCCTACCGGATTTACTATTTGGAATAATAGGAGAAGATACCAATTTAAATAAAGACCAAAATGTTTTTTTTAATTATGGGTTAATAATTGGAAAGAAATTGATACTTAAATTTTGGAAAAATACAACCATACCAACTGTTAAAATGTGGATTAGGAATATGATGGACATAGCACGCCTTGAAGAAATGAGACTCCGACTAATAGATAAATATGACCAATTCTTAAGGAGTTGGTCTCCTTTCATCGACAAACCCAGTCTTTAACAGCTTCCTATGTAATGTTTCTTCAATTGCCTATGCAGAAAAGGAACAAAAATCTTGACAGACATTTACAAAGTCGTAATCTCGTTTTTATCATATAAATTGCTTAACGCAAAAATGAATATAACCCTCCTTACGTTAAGCTACTCAGCTTATTTAAATAATAAATAAAATGTAACCATTTAACTCATTTGTAGTTTTGAAAGATGCATTTGGATCATTTTATCATTCATATTTACTATTTGCCATTCAAATATTTTGTCCAAGTTCTTTGTGCAGTTTTGGTATGTCAACAGTCACGTGGTAATTGCAGTCTCTTGCCAGTTGGTTACGCAATAGAGCAGATTACTGAAGCCTTTCTCCTTCCTCTTGCACAATCACTGATTATTATTATTATATCTATTAACTACCTTTGTGTTATGCCAAAGACAATTCATTAACAATATATAACATTCACTAAATGGAAAATTAATATAAAGTTGTGAATGCTATGCTACTTCTCTTTAAGCAAATTTCATACCTTTAGCCTCTCTATAGACTCCAACTAAATTCTACCACTGTCTCCAAAACATTTCAGTGAATTTGTTTTACATGAAGGAAAATACACAAATTAAACTCCTTTGTCAACTTCTGAACACAGAGCCAACATTTGTTAGAGAAAAGTCATTTCAAAAATAACAGGCTGTTATCTTCTATGCCTGAACCTGTAAAGAGGTCTGCATATTTGACAAGTATGTGTTATCGCCTCTAGGTTGTTACCAAAGAAATTATAAACTCAATTTGCTGTAAAAATAATAGCATGCGAATAATTTGTCAACACGTGGTGAGGAAAAGACATCCGATGAATCGTCAATCACCACCAATTACTCTGCAATTTGGGGTGTCATTAATTTTACATAAATAAAATCTTACTCTGAAATTTCTCTTGTGTTTCATGACGTTTTTTTTGTTTGCAGTCTGGTTGTCCATGCAACTCCACCATGGACACTAAAGCTTAATACAGTGACTAAACGTGCAAATATCACAACCTCAAAAGGCAAATGTCAAGAGCATTTAATTGTCACATGTACTTCAACTGGAGCAATTAAGTTTTTATTTGCTGCAGTTTTACAAGCTCATTAAATGCAACAATACCACAAATAAAATATTCAATAAATTATCAGGTAAAAAAGCACAATAGCTCAAGCCAAACATGTAATGCATGGATACTCATAAGATCATAAGATCATAAGTGATAGGAATAGAATTAAGCCATTGGGCCCATCAAGTCTACTCAGCCATTCAATCATGGTTGATCTATCTCTCCCTCCTAACCCTATTCTCCTGTCTCTCCCCTTAACCTCTGACACCCGTACCAATCAAGAATCTATCTATCTCTGCCTTAAATATTTCCATTGACTTTGCCTTCACAGCTTTCCGTGGCAAAGAATTCCACGATTCACCACCCTAATTGTTGTCCTTAGTAATGTTAGTAGTCACGTTAATTGTTCATGAAATAGTTATTGTAAAAGCCAACAAGCTCAGATTCACCACCACCAATCTCATTTGGGAACTCCACTGAGAATGCTTCTCACACTTCCACCAATGCTAAAAACCAGCACTACCACTTAAGTGTGAAGATACAAATTAGAAGTCGTTCAAGCCTGCTCAGTCACTGAATAAAGTCACGACTGATCTGATTACAACCTTAGTTCCACATTGCCACCTACCTGCAGTAACCTTTCAAATCCTTGCCCCTCCCCTGCCCATCCCGTCACTTGCCTACTAATCATGAAACAGCTTTAAAGAAGTTTTAGCTTCCATTGGCCTTTCAGGGAGAGAGTTCCAAAACCTCCCTACTCTCTTGCTAGAAAAATCAAGTTATGCGACATCTCTGTCTCTTAAGAGCAAGTCTTTTATTTTGAGGCATTTCCCACTAGATGATGTTCTTACCCTTTCAAGGCCCCTCACGGCCATATATATCCCTCTTGGTACATGCACTCAAATGGTGCATGGTGATATTATTATTATTCATTTAAGATGTAATCGAGAATAACATTTTATCTCATTATTTCACATTCTTTATTTGGTGTATTTTATAAATCTCCATATTTTCTTACCAGAATTGTTGTTTTCCTGAAACCAAAGTTTTGATTTACAAATATTTGTGTAATGAAAAGCTTTCCAGAGACTTCCTTTCCTAAGAATATCTGTTTATGGATCAAATTAATGAATGAGAAAGATCAAGAGTATAAAATATATACGTAACCCACCTCCCTCTGTGATTCCTCCTGCTCTCCGACTCTACAACCACGTTTTAACCCAGGAGTCAGAAGAAGGATCTTGACCCGAAACGTCACCCATACCTTCTCTCCAGAGATGCTGCTTGTCCTGCTGAGTTACTCCAGCATTTTGTGTCTATATTTGATTTAAACCAGCATCTGCAGTTCCATCCCACACAATGAATAGTAGGAAATAGTTGTTTATCACACTGGAGGGACATACCTATGGATGTTGCAGGGACCATAGCCAGGATAACAAGTTTACTTCTAGGCAATCCATTTTAGGAAGTATGTCAGGGCCTTAGATAGGGATGCAGAATTGTCTTTACTAAAATGGTATTAGGACAAGGTGACTGGGGAAGATATGGCCTGTCCACATTAGAACACCCCTGAATACGAGAAGACTAGATGGGTTGCTTAAAATCATGAAGGATTTCAATAGAGTAAATAAGGAGAAATGGTTTTCAATGACCGGAATGCCAGTAGCACAGATTTAAAACATTAGGTAAAGATACCGGAGACAACAAGAGTATCTTTTCTATGCAGAGGGGTTGCGATATAGAAAGCACTGTCTGAAAGGATGGAAAAAGCTGAGCCAACAGTAGGTTCAAAAGGGAATTGGATAACTACTTGAATAGAAAAGTAATTACAGGACCATAAGGAAAGAGCAGACAATGGAGACTAATTAAACAGATCTTTCAAAGAGTCAGTACAGAAAAAAAGTGTCAAGTAACTTCCTTCTGTGTTGTATCATTTATGACTCTATGATATCAGTACTGTAGAATCACAGTCAATCTTTCTGGCAGAGAAAAAAAAAATTCCTGTTGGGAGAGAGCTGACTCTCTAACCTACCTCTACTTCCTTGGAAAGAACATACATTATGAAAAGCGATGTGTAAGTAATGTCAAAAGCAATTGTTGTCGGTGCCTGAATACTGATTCATTAGTATTGTCATTCATTACATGAAATATACAGTATAGAAACAAGTTGTTGACTTAAATGGTCTAAGCTAGTGTTCATTCTACCTGACATTGGACTTTTTTCAGTATAACCTTCTGTTCCTTTCACTGTTGTTTTTTGTCTAATGTTATAAACACATCTATGCTATTCAACTCCCCAGTCATCTCACCAATCTTAAAAAAAATTCTTATCTTGAATCCCTGAACTTATTTACTAGAGATTATTTTACCTGGTTTTGATTTTTCTCCAACACAGTATAATCCTCTGCAATGACTTACATACCTGGCAATGGCTCTAATGAGGCCTCAGACAAATAATGTCCCATGGTAAATTTGGCAATGCATGAAACTAATTGTCAACGGTAGCAAGTTGTGTAAGGTGTCAAATTAGATCAAATGAAACCGATATCTTGTAAACTAGAGTCATGTAGCAATCACATACATTTAGTTTTATGTAAAATAAATTAAGTGATCAATATTTTCCATGAACTCCGAACCTTTCCAGCATTAGTTGGGAATCAAGCTGTTAAATAGATTGCTGGGGAATATGTAATTCAAAAAAAAAGTTTTGTAAACTAAACTACAATGTTTTGAAAAGGAATATAAATATATGATATAAATATATAAATAAATGCTATTATTAAAATGTCATTAATATATCATTTTGTACACATCCAATACAATACTGACTTGCATTTTGAACTGCCTCATCAAGTGTGGAGTAGATTTTCTCTAGTGACTATCTCCTAACTTTACTGAGTACTCCAGGCTTACCTCCTTCATTCTGACGTTAATATGAAACTCAGTCCCAATGCATTTCCTTTCATCCACTATCCATTCATTATATGCTTTGACTACCAGTTGAACAACTCCTCGTGTGAAAATTCCTATCATTTGTTTTTAAATCCTCCATTGCATTTCCCCTCACTTTCTCTGTAATATCCTACAGCTCCTTTAACCTGCCATATATCCGCATTCCTCTAATTCTGACCGCTTGTTCATTCCTAAATTTAATTACTCTACCTTTGGCAAGCTCCTAAGCTCTGGTTATTTCTATTAAAATGTCTTTCTCTCTATTTTATTCATACAAGTGTGTATTCATCTGCTAATAACTTTGCATGTAGCTTGATATTAAATTTGAAATGATGGCAGCCACACATGAAGTACTTCGGGATATTTCGCTTAGTTACAGGTGCATCATAATTGAAAGTTGGCCTTGAACTTGCAAGATCAGTGCTTTCATTTATGTTGTCCATTGCCTGAGAATTGGCTGTACTTTACATTTTTAAGAAACATCTGCTTATTGTGTCAGGAAGAGCAGAAATACTCCCCTGACACCAGACACGTCAAGGCAATGCATTGTCTCCCAAAGCCATTACAACACATTTACTAGGACTTACCAGGGGGCTGCTGTTGGCTAGACAGGGAACCTGAGATTGCTGTCTGCTCTTCCAGCTTGTTGTGGAAGTGAAACCAGAACCAGGACTCAATTATTCACATAGGGCCCAAGGACTGACTTATATCAGCTCTTAGTCCTCTTGCTTCAACTACATGCTGTCTCAGTCCAATCAAAGTCTCATTTCTGCCACTATTGCTCTGGTTGCTGGCTCTTCTGAAACTAATAGGATGGTTCCTGAAAGCTACAGTAGAAACTGTCTTGAATTCAGTTTTTTTCTCTTTTGTCTTTACATTTGATTTGATTTTTCCATAGCGTGTTGTCTCTTGTGTGACTGATGAATGCATTTCTATTCTAAACCTCCACTGTCCCCATGCAGTCTCTTGCTGTTTTAAAAAAAACCTCATAAGATATCTTGCAATCATGTTAGTGAAGGCAAGAAACATTATGATATGCTTAGGATGAAATTAAACCATCATGTTTCTGATTGAAATTGCTTAAAAAAAATCAAATTAATTTTTTTAAAAATGGAAATGACCTGCAAACTGGATTGTAAAATTTCATGCTGTGATGTCTTTGCCATCTACATTTGTTTTTGACTGCTACATTTTCTTTGATGAAAGTTGATGTTTGACAGAATTGCACATGGACAGGATGTCTGTTGAGGCATTGAGGCTGCTTTAAGATTCATCAGCCTCAAACATGAGAGATCACTCAGTAAAGCAGTGAAAGAAGGAGTTTGAAGTCTGGAATTAGCAATATTCATCAAAGTCATGCGAGAGACAGCAGGTCACAGAGTACAAATGAAAAGAGAGTGCTTGCGGGAAATGAGCTTAAATAGGAACGGCAAAGCTTGGGTGGAACACAAAAACAGTTGAGGGAAGAACAGCAGAGTCAGAGAGAGGAGAGGAGCGGGAACTCCAGAGGATCTGACGAGCTCTGGCTACAGGAATGCACACACACTCTTATTGTTGGTGTTTTACTTTAGTGTTTAGTTTTAGAGATACATCATAGAAATAGGCCCTTCGGCCCACCAAGTCCATGATGACCCATACACTAGTTCCATCCTACACACAAGGGCCATTAAATTTTTGTTTTTAAAGAGGCCAATTAAGCAATAAACCTGCATGTCTTTGGAGTGTTGCAAGAAACCGGGGCACCTGGAGAAACCACACCATCACAGGGAGAACGTACAAACTCCATTTAGACAACACCCATAGTCCAGATCGAACCCGAGTCCCTAGCGCTGTAATGCAGCAACTCTACCACTGTGCCATCCTATTGATGGCCCAGCTATAGTTGAAAAAGAACATCCTGAGACCGAACATGGGTTTCTATCTCTTCCATAAAGGTACATGGCAAAAAAAATGTTTTAATCGCAATTATAATTTAAATTATTCCCCCTCTTGGACATTATATAAATTTTTATTTTCATATTTTAATTTTTACATTATAAATTGATGAGGGGAGACTGAAAAATAAATCCCAAGTCGTGTGTGGGGGGGGGGGGGGGGGGGGGGGGGGGGGGGGGGGGGGGGTGGGGGGGAGGGGGGAGAATAAAAAGAAAAAAAGCACAATTGCTGGAGGAATTCAGCAGGTCAGGTTATATCTATGGAGATAAATTAGCAAATGACATTTTAGGTTGGGACGCTTCCTCAGACTGAGAAAATGCTAGCTGATAACAAATCAGGATTTTGGAAATTGTCATGTTTTATTTGTATATATTATATTCAGTTAGTTCTGAAATCTTAGTGTCATAGAGTTATATAAATTGATTGGCATATTGACATGGAGTAAATGATTTAATGAGTGGATAACCAATCCATGATTCAACCATGATTAAACATAACAAGGAGGTAGTTGAGGCCGGTACTGCAAGCACATTTAAAATACATTTGGACAGGGAGCATGATTGGGAGGGGTTTGGAGGGATGTGGGCCGATGTGGC
The DNA here is from genome assembly GCF_010909765.2 of Amblyraja radiata. Classification (NCBI taxonomy): domain Eukaryota; kingdom Metazoa; phylum Chordata; class Chondrichthyes; order Rajiformes; family Rajidae; genus Amblyraja; species Amblyraja radiata. The sequence continues at coordinate 53,901,726 of NC_045958.1, read as the reverse complement.
CAGGTGGGACTGACATGGATGGGGCATCTTGGTCAGTGTGGACGGGTTGGGCCGTCCTATCCGCGCTGTGTGAGACTCTATGATTGCTTACCTCACTTTAAGTTTAATTTTGACATTTACCATTTTTCTCGAATGCTAACATTAATTAATCCTGGGCATACCCTGCCATAGTTAAAAGACGAGAAGTCACCTTAACCTTGGTGATTCATTGTCAATATTTGGAGGTTCAAGTTATTAAATTCATCCTTTCCATTAATTTAAGTAATACGGGTGAGGTGGCCAAGCCTAAACTAGAGCATTTCACAGGATAAAGGGAGAGAAGGTAAATAATAAGTGGTACTTAATTGATGCCAAGTATGCAGTATAGAAACCCATGGATTATGATAAAGTAACAAGCTCTGCAGCACTGAGATCCTGAAAATAATGAATTCACAATCGCAATCACAATCACAATCACAATCAATTACAATCATACTTTAGCCAAGTATGTTTTGCAGCGTACGAGGAATCTGGTTTGTCTTGCAGTCATACTAATAAATCAACAGAACACGGGACAGGACCCAACAGGTCCCACTTGGTCTAGTTTTAACATAAACATCCACCACAGTGACTCCTCCACATTCCTCACTGTGATGGAAGGCAAAAAAAGGTTCAATTTCTTCCCTACATTGTTCTCCTGTGGTCTGGGGCCTCGAGCCTTCCGTTGACGGGACAATCTTGATTCCCGTAGCCGGCGGCGGGTCCTCATCGTCGGGGCGATCAAGCTCCTGCATCGGGGGGATGTCAGCTCCCCCGCACCGGTGATCGACCCCGGGTCGGGGCGGTCGAAACCCTCTGCGACTTTGAAGCTCCCGACATCGGTCTCTTACCCGAGACTGTGAGCTCCTGATGTTAAAGTCCGCAGGCCGCGGTTGGAGGATCAATCCCAGGCAAGGGATTGGCAAGGGTAAGTCCACGCCCCACGGTGGGGCTCAAAGTCAGTCCCGAGCAAGGCCTCCAGCTCCATGATGTTGGGCCACGGAGCGACCGGAGATACGACCCGGAAAACAATGGCATCTCCGGCAACACAGTTTAATGCAAATAATTATTATTGCAATATACAGAGCCAAAATGGCAAAGATGGCAAGAAAAAAGCCTGTTAAAGATAGAGCATCAGCTTGGTGGAAAAAACTCTCAAGATAAAGGTGGCAGAATTTTGTATTGTCTAGTAATAAAAAGTTTTGCTTTTTTTTCAAAGACACTAGGACAGAAGTGACTGCTGTCTTTTGGAGTAATTGCTTTATGTGTTTACGCCAGGGGAGATGCTGGTGTCAACCCCAGGACAAACCACATGTAGGGCATCATACAGACTACACTTTAATGTAGGTGTGTGCAGCCCTCACGTTATGTGTGCCATGCAGCACAAATCATCTTGGGGTTTGTTCTGTTTTATACAATGTGCACTTATTTGGTAGATTTTCATGCTTGAGCTCATATGTCATTGTTTTTTCAGGCTTTTAAATTATTTATGCCTTGGAGAAAGCTTGCGTGAGTGCAGAGTGCTATACATAGAACTGTTTTATTATTTAAATTAATTCAGGGGTTCCCTGGAGTTCGATTCTCTCTCCAGCTCAGTTCTCCCTTCATTTCAAAGAACTCCTTCAGTCATCATTTAAATCTGTCCAGCCTTCTCTTCCTGCTGTTTCTACCCTACATCTGTAACATATTTCCGATCACCCCTTCCCCTCACTAGATATATCCTTCAGGATTCAGGAGCAAAATCACTACAGTTTGATTTTCTCCATGTCCTTCAATAAGTCATTGAAAATCTAGTGGCTGCTAATATGTTGGCATTGGTTACTCCTAAAACTGTGATTTTCTTAGGGACAGTCCGTAGAAGTACAGTCACAGTTTATACAAATGCATTACAGGTCCTGTGATATAGACTTGCCCTATTTAGGGAAAGCACAATTCTGTAGTATGGAATGCTACTAAAGATTAAAAGAGGAAGTGTACAAACATTTCAATAGGTTAATAACATCTTTGTTCTTCAAGATAAATGTTGTGCACAATAAATAAGTGCTGGATGCAAATCAGTGTCCCATCTGATATATATTTTAACTGCATGAAGCGTTGATAGTCAATGGAGAGGGGGACTGGTTTGTGTGATGGACCAGACCAGTTCACAACTCTCTGCAATTTTGAGTGGTCTTGGGCAGAGCAGTTACCAAACCAAATTGCTATAATGTGCATTCTAATAGCATGCTTTCGATGGTGCATCTGTAGAATTTGGTAGGAATCATTGGAGAACTGCCAAATGTCGTTAATCTTCTGAGGAAGGAGAGGCATAAGTGTGCTTTCTTTGGCCATGGCTTCAAAGTGGTTGGACCAGGACCAATTGTTGGTGATATTTACATCTAGGAATCTGCAGCTCTCAACTATCTACATCTGTGGTGAATGTAATAACTTGCAGCAAAATGGCCTAAGTGAAGCATTGAGCCCAAATGAGGTTGAACAACTGCAGGTTGAATTAAAGAAACTTTGTTATGAAGAAGGATCCCAACCCGAAACATTGCTTGTCCATTCTGTCCAAAGATGCTGCCTGATCTGCTGAGTTCCCATAATACTTTATTTTTTGCCTAAATTTCTAGCATCTGTAATTTTCCAATTCCAGTCTTCTTATGAGCCACGTTTTCTTGGATTGTTTTCCAATGAGATCCACAGCAACTGAGAGTAATGCACATGTCGATCAGAATGACAAAGGGTTTGCATTGAGCAGATTTACAAGCCCCTTTTAAGCCAGCAATCATTTAGAAATGAGATATCCCTCAGAATTAATTTCTGAGTGGTCTGTTACCCTTTCCTTAAAAATAGATTGGAGCACCAACCCTCCTGCTAATTTCAGGCTAACTGATTCCCTGTTTTCTCTCTTCCTCCAATAACGGATTGGAGGCTTTGCGGCTTTCCAATCTGTGGGAAGTATTCTGGACTCTTTATAACACTGGAGCGGCGTTTCCTGTCGGGCACTGCCCAGAACCACGGCTTCGGCAGCGGCACAGCGCTGGAGCGCTATCGTGGAGCGGGCGATGCCTTGCCTGGGTCGCCGCGCTGGAGCTCCGGTGAGCTGAAGACCACCGAGTAAAACATCGCGGAGCTGCGGGTTTGAGGATCGGCCAGCTGCGGGTGGCGGCGCCGAACTGTACACCGGGAGCCTGGGATCTCTAGATGAGATCGCCAGTTGTGGAGCTCCAACCGGCGCGGCCTTGTTGGCTTCGGAAGCCGCAGCCTCCAGTACGGAAGCGGCCGTTCCAGGTGTCCCAAGCCGCTGTGAGGATTCTCCCGACGCCGGAGCAACATCACCCCGCGAGAACGGCCAGGAACATCGGGCCTCCGTAGAGGCAACTGTGGAGGCCTCAATGGGCCCGACTATGGGTGAACTGGGGTTGGGGACTGGACATTATGCCTTCCCTCATGGTGGGAGCCATTGTGGGGGGATGTTCTTTATGTTTAAATCTCTTATTAATGTTATGTCTGTATTCTTTCTTTATGTGCTGCATTGGCAAGAAGCATTTCACTACACCTAGGTGTATGTGACCAATAAATAACCTTTGAACCTTTGAACATTGGAATTAACACCAGATATATCCTCTAGAGACACAAGGAATTGCAGGTGCTGGTTTTGAAAAAAAGACACAAAGTGCCGATGTAACTCAGCGGGTCAGGCAGCATCCTGCATGGATAGGTGACATTTTGGGTCAGGACCCTTCTTCAGACATCCTCTTTCTCACTAGCCACCTCCTTGAAGTGAATATCCTGGAGCCATGTAGGCAGGTCCTGGAATTTATTGCCTTTCTGTCCCTTTTGTTCCTCAATTTTTTTTAACAATAACTTTTTCAGCTCTGCATTCACTCCTGACCTGGAATCCTCCACTCTCCCTAGAAAGGCTTCCTGTGGTCTTTTCTGGAAAAAAATATACAAAATATCAGTTTAATTTCCTGCCATCTCCTGATGACACAACATAATTTCTCCTGTCATTTTATAACTTTTCCGTGTTAAAATGATTTTTTTCTCGTCACCCCCAGATTCCTTTTCAGCAAAAGATGTTCTTCCCTCAACCTTGAGGATTTTAATAATCCCAGCTTGGTACTCCTTAAAAACTCTGAATGCACAAAAGTACTTTAGTGTTTAAACAATGCACCAGTCTCAGAGCTTTGTCCTCATTATTACACCACTTTTACAAGTGCCTGGAATAATAAATGCAGAAGCTCAAGGAGAAATCTTTTTCAGAACTAGGCGTGGGCAGTGAATGGAGCTTTCCCAGTATCACAAGCATCTCAAGAACATTTTTTTTAAAAGCTCTTAAACCAGTGATTTACAGCCTAATTTAAACTAGATTCCCTTCATTTGAAAACAAGCTAATCCTGTTGTCCTATTTTCAATAGTTGCTTTCCCCAGTGCAGTCACTAATAAAGATGACTTCCATTTCCCACCTAAAATGTCACAATGTATTGATTTGTTTTCCTACTTGGTTTGTTTACTGCTGGAGTAGTCACCAATACGTTACATGATAAAAATAATTAATAGATCTAAATTGATAGTTTGCAATGCAAAAAAACAACATTTACTGCTAAAAATATTTCCATATTAATATTTACATGCAGCTCTTTGAAATCTAAACTTTCAAAATTGAGCAACGTTTTACACTTGCTGCAAGCTTGCCAATACAAAGAGACCTGCAAGAATAAAGAACCATTGAAGAATGATTCCTTGGTTCCTACTATCTGGCATCACTTCTGTAAAAGTTCAATACGTAACATCAGGTGGCTAGCTGGCTTGTCTGGAACTGCAATGGAAGTGGTTTTGTGAGGTTTACAGCCTGGCTAAGTATTTAGAACTTAACTAGAGGCCAATCCCCAGCTAATTGTAGCTGATATTGGTTTGGCCATCTGAACCTCATCAGCATTATTCCCGAAAATACCCAGGCATTCTGCGTGGGAGGAAGAGAGAAAATGAGGAGTCTTCATGCTAGTTGTGTTCCCCTATCACAGGTCTGAGGAAGACTGAGCCACTGGGATAAACTCGAGACTACCAGCACCACCATGTGGCCAAGACTGGGCTGTCAGGGAGAAGCCTGAGACAGCCAGCACCTCTCCTGAAGCTAGAATTGAGAGGCTGGGGCAAGTCTGAGACTCCAGTGCTTCCTCCTGCCCATGGACAGTGAGGATCTGTGCCCACACATACAGGCAAAGACAGAGCTACCAGGGTAACTGAGACTGCCAGCACCGCCACTTTAACCTAAAGCTGAGCTGCAAGGATAAATCTGAGGTGGCCAGCATCTCCTCTCGAGGCAAGGGTGAACTGCAGGGGAAGTCTGGGGTCGGCATGCTTCCTCCTTCGAAGACTAGGACTGAGCAGCTGGGTCAAGTCCAAGATCGCCAGTGCCACTGCACATGCGCCATGACGGCAAGGGAATGTGCCTCCATATGGTCCTGGACTTCCTTACCATTGTAAGGAAAATATATCACATAAGATCACCCTACTGCAAGTGTCTGTGTTGTCATTGCCAAACCTGGCATCAACCCTAAAGCCATGCCCTCTAAACGTCACCTGTCCATGAGCTTTTTCAAATGCCTCTTAAATGTTGTAATTGTGCCTGACCCTACCACTTCCTCTGACAGCTCATTCAAAGTATCCATTGAACCAATATATCGTTGTGTGCTCTCTGCAGGAGATTGCTGGAGGAACTCAGTGTTTCAGGCAGCACCTGGGGAGGGAAATGGACAAATATTGTTTCAGGTTTCAGTGGAGGGAGGATAACTGGTAGAGAGGTGAAGGGAAAGGATGGAGCAAAAGCTGGAAAATGATTCCAACATCTGCAGTCCTTTGTGCCTCAAGCTTTTTTAAGTGATTTTTTTTAATTTTGTGTCGGGTCTTCTGATATCTCAATATCAAAGGATGCAAAAAAGCCTGCAAGAAAAGGGGGAAAGGAAGGATAAAATTCAGACTATTTACATGACATCTCTCACAAAGAATCAAAGTATGTTGCATAGAGCAAATTAATTTAAAATTGACTGCGGTGTCTGTAGTCGGTACCTGCAGCCATTTTACACACAATGCTGCTCAAACTATAATAAGACAATAGATTAAAAGTGCAAAATAAATCTCTAAGTTTATCAAACAACAACTGACTGTCTTAAAATAAGACACTTTGGCGGATGCAAAGACGACAACCAAGTTTTGCGAACTTATTTATTCAGACAATAGCTCCTTGGCTTACAGATCTCCCCAAACACGTCTGATCACAACGGTGGTCAGCAACATAACTGTGGCGCGAAAGCGAAACCTCATGAAAACAGCAGCCCCTCCCGAGTCACGTGACCGCGGCTTCCGAACGCCAGGTTCGATACCTGCATGCGCCAGCAGGCGCCGCTACATGCCCCCCCCCCAGAATCCGCAGTATGGAAACGCACGGGTAACCGGACGGTTCGACCAGAACGCATAGTCCGAGGTCGCGGGGCGAGCGTAACATTTGGGACCGGCAAAACAGAACCGCAGGGAAGCGGCAAACGCGAACGAGGGACGGGCGTAACAGAAGGGACCGGTGAAACATAACCGGGGGTAACAGGTGCAGTGTGCGGCAAAAAGGCCGGCGGACACCCTCTATGCCGCGGAGTGGCCACAGCCACCGGGGCTATCCTCGTCGACATGGGCTGGCTTAAGGCGGCTGACGGAGAAGAACTCCTCCCTGCCACCCATGCCCAACTTGAACTTCGAGCTACCAGTCTCTAGCACCCTGTACAGACCTTCGTACACCCGCTGCAACGGCGAGCGGTGAGCATCCCTACGAAGGAAAACATAAGCACAATCCCGTAACATAGTAGGCACATGCAATGCGGACAACCCATGTCGGGAGGTGGGAACCGGGACCAACGCGCATGCCCGCTCGCGAAGGTCAGCTAGCATCGCCGAAGCTGGAACCTCCTGATCGTGGGTGACGGGCAGAAAATCCCCAGGAACCCGCAAAAAACGAACCATAAACCAGCTCAGCCGAGGAGGCGTCGAGGTCTTCCTTAGGCGTGGTTCTGATGCTTAGGAGGACCCAGGGCAACTGGTCAACCCAATCGGGGCCGGTGAGCCGGGCCTTCAACGCCGACTTAAGGTGTCTGTGAAACCGCTCGACTAAACCGATTGACTCTGGATGATACGCGGTGGTCTGGTGCCGCTTCGTGCCATACAGCTGTGCCATACCACCCCACAGGGAGGACGTGAACTTGGTAGTAATATCCGTAGGGACCCCGAAACGAGCGATCCAATTGGAGACAATAGCGCGTGCACAAGCCTCAGCTGAGGTATCAGTTAACGGTATTGCCTCCGCCCACCTGGTGAACCTATCTACGATAGTTAGTTAGTGAGTGGCCCCACGCGAACACGGCAAGGGACCCACCAGGTCAACATGGATGTGCAGGAACCTGCCGTCTGGAACAGCAAAGTCCTGCACGGGCGGGCGCACATGCCTCTGCACCTTGGAAGCCTGACAGGGGATACAAGCGGGGGCCAATGCTGCAACCTGCTTTCGTAACCCGTGCCAGACGAACTTGGAAGCAACCAGGGCAGTGGTGGCGCGGATGGACGGGTGAGCTAGGCTGTGGATGGTGTCGAAAACCCGACGCCTCCAGGCAATCTGGATGATCGGGCGGGCTTTACCCGTTGAGACATCGCAAATGACTTGCACGCCTGCGGCGCCACAAGGCACCTCAGTCAGCTTGAGACCTGATTCAGCATTGCGGTAATCCTCCATGCCGGCGTCGGCCCGTTGGGCCACTGCCAGCTCCACATAATCCACACCTAGGTTTAAAGCGGAAACCCCAGGGTCCGCCGGACGGGATAGCGCGTCGGCCACAACGTTCAGCTTCCCCGCCACATGCCGAATGTCAGAAGTGAACTCGGATATGTAGGCGTGGTGCCACTGTTGCCTGGAGGACCAGGGGTCAGTCACCTTATTCAAAGCGAACGTGAGCGGCTTGTGGTCCGTGAATGCAGTAAAACCTTCGAGGAAATAACGGAAATGTCGGATCGCTAGGTAAAGTGCGAGGAGCTCCCGATCGAAAGCGCCAATCGAAGCGCAATGACAATCGACCTGTGGCACTAACGCCCGTGGTGATGAAGTGCTTCGAGAGGTTGATCATGGCACAAATCAACTCCTACCTCGACAAAAACCTGGATCCCCTGCAGTTTCGCTTACCGCCACAACAGATCAACGGTGGATGCGATCTCGCTGGCCCTCCACTCCGCTCTGGACCACTTGGCCAACAAAAACTCATATGTCAGGCTGTTATTCATTGAGTAAAGCTCGGCATTTAATACTATCATCCCCTCCAAGCTGGTTACCAAACTCGCAGAACTGGGTCTCTGCTCATCCCTCTGCAATTGGATCCTTGACTTCCTCATCCACAGACCACAGTCTGTTCGTATTGGTGGAAATGTGTCAGACTCGATAACAATCAGCACGGGAGCACCTCAAGGCTGCATGCTCCGCCCCCTGCTGTACTCACTCTATACTCATGACTGCATAGCCGGTCATAGTGCGAACTCCATCATCAAGTTCGCTGATGACACCACTGTTGTGGGACTTATCACTGAGTCTGAGTATAGAAGAGAGCTCGAGCAACTGTCCATATGGTGCCAGCACAATAACCTGGCCCTCAACACCAGCAAAACCAAGGAACTGATTGTGGACTTTGGAAGGAGTAGGATGGGGACCCACAGTCCCGTTTATATCATGGTTGAAAGGGTCAAGAGCTTCAAATTCCTGGGCGTGCACATCTCTGAAGATCTTTCCTGGTCCGAGAACATTGATGCAATTATCAAGAAAGCACATCAGCGCCTCTACTTCCTGAGAAGATTACGGAGAGTCGGTTTGTCAAGGAGGAAGCTCTCTAACTTCTACAGGTGCACAGTCGAGAGCATGAACTTGAACTTGAACTTGTACTTTATCTCCGGGACCCGCAGCTGCCTGCTAAAAAATGCCAGTGCGGTCTTTGCCCCCTCGAAAGCTATCCCAGCCTCCTTGGTCCAACTCAGGTCCTTAGGCTTACCTGCTAGACATTCGAACAATGGCCGCATGATGGCGGCTGCTAACGGGACGAATCGGTGGTAGAAATTGACCATTGCGATTAATTCCTGCAGGCCCTTGACGGATACTGGCCTCAGGAAGCGACGGATTGCGTTGACCTTCTCAGGCAGCGGCTGTGCGCCATGGCAGGTAATGCTGTGACCTTAAAAGGAGATGGAGCGCAATCCGAACAGGCGCTTCGTGGGGTTGATCACCAACCCGTGCTTATGCAACCGTTCGAAGAGCAGGCGGAGGTGTTTAACGTGTTCAGCCTGCGAGCTGCTGGCCACCAGAATATCATCGAGACAGATAAATATGAACGGCAAAGCTCGCCCGGCCAGATACATTAACCTTTGGAACACTTGAGCGGCGTTCTTCAGGCCAAAAGGCATTCTTAGCCATTCGAAAAGGCCGAAAGGGGTGATGGTGGTCATCGTAGGGACGTCATCCGGATGGACCGGGATCTGGTTATACCTGCGGACAAGGTCCACCTTCGAGAAGAAGGCGGCGCCTTCCAAATGAGCCGAGAAATCTTGGATGTTCAGGACTGGGTACCGATCTGCTGTGGTTACCGCGTTGAGACGCTTGTAATCACTGTAAGGTCTCCAACCCCCGGACGCTTTGGGCAACATATGCAGAGGGGAAGCCCAAGGGCTATCTGACCACCGGACAATCCGCATGTCTTCCATAAGCTGGAACTCGTCTCATGCGATGCACAGTTTATCGGGCGGGAGGCGGCGCGTGCGGGCTTGAGCCGGTGGGCCCTCGGTGGGAATGTGGTGGACCACGCCATGACGGGGTGCGGCCCCGTCGTACCAGGGCATGAGCAACCCTGGGAATTCAATGAGAAGGGCTGCGAAAGGTTGCTGGATCTCAGCTACCTCGTCGAGTTGCTGTTGGGGCATGAACGGATTGCACGGCTTGGCAGGGCACAGGTCTGACAATGGAACCATTCGCCTGCCTCGCACATCGACTAGCAGGGAGAACGCTCGCAATAAATCGGCCCCCAATATCGGCTGGGCGATGGTGAACTTCCACCTATACGGGTGGGAGTCGAAATTTAAGTCCAGGGTCCGCGTACCATAAGTGTGAATGTCGCTCCCATTAACGGCCGAGAGGACAGGTCCTACCTTACCGACGCGGGTATCTCGGCCAGTCGGTGGCTGGATGCCGGCTATGTCACTGGAGTCGACCAGGAAACAGTGGCCAGAGTGGCGATCACAGACGTAGAGGCGTTCGTTTGGGCCGATCGCGTTCGCCTCTATGAGTCATCGGCCGAGGCATTTCCCTGAAACAAACAGGGGCTCCGGCATCTTCGGGCTTCCACACCATAACGGAGATGGTAGTAGCACCAACGTCGTCGGCTGTACACCTCCAGCAGCGGCGATGCTTCTTCAGCGCTGGGCGGATCCTGACCTTCCTCCCGATGTCGTCTCGTTTGCACCCACACCATGGCAGTGGGGCGGGTGAAAGAACAAACATCCCGTCTGTGGGTCCACAACTCGTCGGCTCTCTCCCGAAAGTGCTGGGGATCGCTGAAATCGGCCCAGGCGAGCATCAAACGGACCTCGTCTGGTATCTGTTCCAAGAAAACCTGTTCGAAAAGCAGATACGGGCGGTGCCCATCCACCAGGGCCAGCATCTTTGCCATGATGGTTGATGGCCGCCGATCGCCGACACTGTCCATGTACAGGATCTTCACTGCCCTGTTTCTACGGCTGAGACCGAAGGTATGTAACAGCAGGGCCTTCAAACCTTCGTATTTTGCGATCGTTGGTGGGTCTCTAATATACGGCAACAGCCTCGAGGCACAGTCCTGTGGCAGGGCTCCTACCACATGGAAGTACTTCGTGTCATCCGCAATTATTCGATGCAGATGGAACTGTGCCTCAACGTGGGCGAACCACACCTGAGGTTGGTCTGTCCAAAAGGAAGGTAGCTTGAAGCCCGGTGAGACCTTCCTCGTGCCGGCCGATTCTGCGGGGACGTAGTCCTCCTGCATGATCTTCATGTCTAACGACGGCTAGAGAGGTCGGGGTCACCAATTTGGCGGATGCAAAGACGACAACCAGGTTTTGCGAATTTATTTATTGAGACAATAGCTCCTTGGCTTACAGGTCTCTGCAAACACGTCTGACCACAATGGTGGTCAGCAACATAACTGTGGCGCGAAAACGAAACCTCGTGAAAACAGCAGCCCCTCCCGAGTCACGTGACCGCGGCTTCCAAACACCGGGTTCGATACCTGCATGCGCCAGCAGGCGCCGCTACAACTCTCCAGCTCAAACTGGGCAATGCTTGGGAATGTTTTCAGAACCACCTTTACTGATGTTAACAGATAGGGAAGTCAGAAAGGAAGGATTATAATTAACGGGATCGTGTCTGGCCCTAAAGAAAATTGCCTAAAAGTGTTGTACTTTAATAGGATGATTAAACGAGAACTTACCGTTTGAAGTTTGATCTTTATTTTATGAGGAGTTGAAGTGAGGAGTTACGTGAAGAGCCCGCCAGCCCGCATGCATGTCAAACTTTAGAGCAGCTATATGAAACCACAGGATAGTTGCTGACCTAAGCTAAAGGAAGATAAAGGAGCTAGAACTACCGAATGATCTTTATGAGAAATAGGGTTGGGAGTGGAGGGCATGTAATCCCTCACTTCAACTTCTCATAAAATAAAGATCAAACTTCAAACGGTAAGTTTTTGTTTAATCTTCCTATTTTATATCGAAGTCACGTGAGTGACTACATGAAGACTTCAAAGCTCTGTGGTTTTATGCAGTGAAACAGATTCCATGCAGACATACTGCCCAGTTGACCAGACATGGCTGAAGAAACATAATTCATTGAAACATGATGTTAACTTAAACATGTCCATGCTTTTAATGGAAATAATAATAATAATAATGGTCCCTTCACATCAGGGATAAACAATTGATTTAATTAACAGAATTTAAATTTTGCTAGCAAATAAACTAGGCCTGGTAATTGGTTTATTATAAAATGTTTGAAAAGTTTGCTCATTCGCCCATCCTGCTGTCGCTAGGATGTGGTCCAGCGGAACTTCCATATTTCTTGCTGCCGACGTGGCTGCAGCCCCGGTAGAGTGAGATTTAAATATATCAGTGTCCACTCCTGCGAATGCTAATACATGTCTCAATCATCTGCACCGATACCCTTCTGTGTGTGTTTTTTATGACTGACGAAGACAGCCAGTTCGGTGCCTCGAAGGTCCTTTGTAACCTTTATATATTCTTTAATATATGTAACGACACATAACCTGCGATCTGGTGGATATGCCAAAAGCTCCAACTTAAACCCTAGCGCACCTGATCTACTTTGCTTAATTAGCTCATCTATATAAAAGGTTACCCTATTATTGGATATAACTGCCTTATCCAGCCTTAATTTCTGTACCGTCTGGAATCGTTGCGCTGAAACGAGCGCCATGAGCATGACTAATTTATAGGTGAGCTGGACCAAAGATAAAGATGCAGCTGGTGCCCAACTGCGAAGCTACGATAATACAACATTAATGTCCAATACCTCCCTATATCTGGGCCTAGGAGGGTTTTTGTTAAAAATACCCCTCATAAATTTGGATACCAATGGGTGAGAGCCGACAGAATGTTGTCCAGATCCCGGCAGCAAATATGACAACAAAGCACTACGAGCAGTGTTAATAGCGCTATAACTCAATTTTTTGTCAAAATATAAGGTTGAAAGGAATTCCAACACATCGGCTATATCTGCCGTAACGTAACTTATATGTGTATTGACAAAAAAGTCTTCCCATTGTTTAATGTATGAAATGAAACTAGACAAAACCCCGCCGGAGCAATGTTGAATATTGGTCATCCACCATTGTAACTCCGCTTTAGATTTAGGCAACAACTGCATAGGTCTGTCGAAATGACCTGAGTGGAATTTAAGTGCCTGATCCTTTGCTGCAGATTTTGATAATGCAAAGGCCCAAACCGAGCGGCTGGAAAGGCAGCCACTATTTTGCCAATAACTCTAGCCATCTGGCGAATAGATGGTCCTTCTGCAATCAGAAGGTTATCACAGGCTTCCATGAAATCTAGTCTTTTCCCCCTGGGCAGGGTCACAGACATTTCCAGTGAGTTAATAGTAAACCCTAAATAATCAATAGACCTCATTGGTATCAACTTGGATTTGACTGGATGGATGATAAACCCCAATTTCTCAAAAATGAGCATCGCAGCTGAAACAGCTAGTTCAGCCAAATGCAATGTTCTCCCGATGATCAGAATATCATGTATATAGCCCATAATAATATGCCCTTTAGCTCTGAGCAGGCCGAGCACTGGCCTCAGCAGTTTGGTAAATAACCGAGGAGCTGAGCTTAAGCCATTAGGTAACACTTTAAACTGCCACAGCTGCCCCATGCAGCTAAACGTCAGATATCTCCGGTGATCCTTGAGAATCAGAACCGAATAATATGCATCCTTGAGATCGATGCATGCCATAAAGCAGCCCTCAGAAATCAGTTGCTTAGCAGTAAAGAAATTCTCCATTTTAAAATGTCTATACTGCACGGATGAGTTAAATTTTGCCAAATCAAGGATGATACAGCATCCACCATCTTTCTTCTCCTTGGAGAATATATTAGAGATGTATTGATCTTTTTCATAAATTGATCTCTCAATTACTCCTATTTTGTGTAATGCGTGTATTTCTGCTTGCATATCCAAAGTCTCTTGTTTGGAGCAAGTATACAACCGACTCGGCGTATCTTGTGTGGGTGGAAATGAGTTCGGCAAAAACTCAATTTTGAAACCCTTTATACTGTGCAATATAAACGGATCTGAAGTTATCTGCCGCCACTCATGCAAGAACAAACTTAACCTACCACCAACTTGCAATTCCTCCGGACACCTCGTGTGACTGATAGAACCAGACCCACCTACCTCAAAGGTTACAGGTGGTTCGATACCAGGCCCAGTGGACCTTAATTTTGGATCTGTTTTTTCCCCTTCGCTCTGAAAGGTTGAGCTGCTGGGATGTGAGGCTGCTGCATCTGCAGGATGGGCCTTGGCCTAAAAAAGACCTCAGAAAACCGCTTCTTGCTAGTAGAGGCGTAGGGGTGCTGATGCCGGAAGAGCGGAGACTTGCTCATAGGAGATGCTTTGATCATGCCCGCAGCTTTAGACTCCTCATGCAAGTCCTTGACCTGTTTGCTCAAGTCTTCTCCGAAGGGGAAATTCGGAAGCTGAATATTGCTGGCCTTGCACAGATGTGTGAACTTTGGATTCAGTTCTGGCCTGATGGCGTGTTTCCGGAAACAGTTCATTTCAAAATGGGCGTTGCACAGCAGTGCCATAGCATCCTGCAGAACTTCGGATAATTGAACGCCATCGATTGACCTAGCAAAGGCCGTGATGCCTGCAGACAATAACCTCAGGATCTGTTGAAGCTTCATTTCTATGGATTTGATATTGGACTCAATATAACCCCAAATAGAGGCGTTAACAAAGGGCATATTTAAAGTTGCACAATTCTCCGGACTGGGATATTTCGCAGTCGTTTCCACCATAGTTTCCTCCTTCAGCTGGTGGGAAGTGAGGTAGCTGATGCTTCTGGCCAACTCCCCTTGAAGTGGCTTGCCTGTCCCCGAAGGGACAGCAAATTTGGAGGCAAAATCTTCTTTATTGCGAATCACGCATATCATGCCTTACAGCATGAGCCTCCGGCACACATTCATATTCCGAGTCAGCTGCATACTGATCTCCGAAACTCCCCTCGTCCAAGTGGGAGGCAATAAGCAACCCTGTGCCAGGAGCTGCAACAGGCATTTGAATAGAACTACCTGAGTATGCCTCCGTAGCACGAAGCATATTGTGTGCCAGCATCTTCTCCATAAGATGCTCCATCTCAGATAACCGGCCTAACACATCAGACATTGATGTGGGAGCAGTATCCTCCTGGCCTGAATCGTCTGACAGGACTTGTCTTATTGTTTTCGCTTTGGTTTTACCCCCCTTTGGGGTTGCCAAGCTGCTTCCTATAGGAACTAATTCCGAGGTAGCTGCCAGCGACTCTGAAGAAATAGACGGCCGCCGGCTTCCCGCACTACCGCGGTCTTCTGCAGCCGGTTTTACCGCCACCCATCTAGGTTTGGTCCTAGGTTTCTCCAGAATCTAACCTAGAGACTGTTGAAAAATAAAGTACACCATAACACCCCAGAGCAAGTTTACACTTACCTGAGAGTATTTTAAACTTACTGCTGTAGGAACCGACATTCCTCCTAGACTGTCTTGGCGCCATGCGTTAGACGTATTGACGCGCATGCGGGCTGGCGGACTCTTCACGTTGTCACTCACGTGACTTCAATATAAAATGATACGGAAAGAGGCGGCACGGTCGTACAGCGGTAGAGTTGCTGCCTTACAGCACTTGCAGCGCCAGGGACCCAGGTTAATTGGCTTGGTATAAGTGTAAATTGTCCCTGGTTTGTGTAGGATAGTGTTAATGTGCAGCGGGTCACTGGTCAGTGCGGACTTGGAGGCCCAAAGGACCTGTTTCAACGCTGTATCTCTAAACTAAGCTAAATAAAACTAAAGAGGAGTTTGTCTTCCAGTTGACAATGTTGTAGATCAGGGGTTCCCAACCTTTTTGGTCCCGTTTACCCCTGGCAACTTAAATAGCACATAACAATGTTATTTCGCTTATTTATGAACAACTTATGATGAACAGACACCGGTATACCAGAACCAAACACAGTCAGTCAATGAGAAAAAATATGTACAAATCCAGAATCAACAAATCTACCCCCTGGGTAGGCGCAATTTACCCCCTGGGGGTAAATTTACCCCAGGTTGGGAACCCTTGTTGTAGACTGTGTCCTTTGGTGTTATAAGCTCTTCTTTCACCATTGCAAGCAAAGGCAATGCCTGAGTACTCATTGTAGTCATATTCATTGTGCCTACAGGGTACATAGAGAGCACAGCACGAGTTCCACTTCGATTCTGCCATGCAGTGGCATTTTGTAATCCAGTGCCAGTTCTGAGTATCATTTATGTGTTTTGATGTTACAGATATTAAAATACAAGTGACAGCTTTGTAACATGAGGCAATTTTCAGGAATAGTCAAAGGAGAAAAGTATCTTGAATCTTTCAGAAGGATGGATTTTGATTTGTGAAACAGCCTTGCATTCTCCAGTCACATTCATATTTGTCTCCCCCAAGACCAGCAGTTACTTCTATAGTTTTGGAGATTTGTTCAAAATTGAACTAAATCAAGCAAAGAATTCAGAAAAATGGAGCATCCCAAATTCACAGGGAATCCTGGCCGAGAGACTGGGACTGAGAAAACAAAGGTTTTGATGTTGACTGCTGAAATATATGCACCAAATATCTTTACATTTGAAAATCTTGTGTGATTTGACAGCTGAACAATATTTGAATGTTTATGATTAGAATTTCAGTGTATATCTTGTGGAACATTCAGGAAGTTCCATTGTTGCATCAGTTGGAAAGCCAAACTGATCTAGAAGAATGAAGAATAAGCTGGGGAAAAAATAAATCAAAAAAACACTTGTAGCGGAGCTCGGTAGTCTTCTTTGACATCATGTTCAGCGAGGACATTGTGGGCCAAAGGGTCTGTTCCTGTGCTCTACTGTTCTATGTTCCATAATACTTTTATGGTAAGAAGGAACAGAAATCAGAAGCAGATGCCTCAGTAAAAGGTGTCGGAGCAAAAAAAACTTGTCAGACTAAGTAAGTAAGTTAGTTTATTGGCCAAGTATTCACATATAAGGAATTTGCCTTGGTGCTCCACCCACAAGTAACAACATGACATACAGTGACAGTTACGAATGACTCAGAAAACATGAAACATTAATAATAATAAAACATTTATGATAAAACACCATTGATCAAGTATGTGAACCAACAAAATACCAGATCAAAGGGAGGCTTCAGATTTTGGCTGTTGAATAGAGCAACTACTCTTGGATAAAAACTGTTTTTATGTCTGGCTGTGGCAGCTATGACAGTCCGGAGTCGCCTTCCAGAGGGAAGTGATTCAAAGAGCTTGTGGCCAGGGTGAAGGGGTCAGAGACGATCTTGCCCGCTCGCTTCCTGGCCCTTGCAGTGTACAGTTCATCAATGGAGGGAAGGTTGCAGCCAATAACCTTCTCTGCTGATCGGACGATTCGCTGCAGCCTCCAGGTGACGTGCTTGGTGGCTGAGCCAAACCAGACCATGATGGAGAAGGTGAGGACAGACTCTACGATGGCCGTGTTATGTAGAATTGGACCATCATTACCTGTGGCAGATTGTGCTTCCTCAGTTGCCGTAGGAAGTACATCCTCTGTTGTGCCTTTTTGACTGTGGAGTCGATGGTAGCCCCCCACTTAAGGTCATTGGAGATGATGGTTCCCAGGAACTTAACTGTGGTGTTGTTGATGGTGAGTGGGGTGAGGGGAGGGGGAGCTCTCTTAAGTCTACAATCAATTCCACTCTCTTAAGAGCATTGAGTTCCAGGCTGTTGCGATGGCACCAGGACTCCAGCTGTGACACTTCCTGTCTGTAGGCAGATTCCTCCCCATCCTGGTTCAGTCCAATCAGGGTTGTGTCGTCTGCAAACTTGAGAAGCTTGACAGAGGAGTCAGTGGAGGTGCAGTAGTTGGTGTAGAGAGAGTAGAGGAGAGGAGAGAGTACGCAGCCTTGCTGTGCTCCTAGGCTGAGCGTTTGTGGGTCCGAGATGTGCTTTCCCAGCCTCACATGCTGCTTCCTGTCTGTCAGGAAGCTGGTGATCCACTGACGGAGGGGTTCAGGCACAGTTAACTTGGAAAGTTTGGAATGTAGTAGCTCTGGCCCAATGGTGTTGAATGCAGAGCTAAAATCAACAAACAGGATTCTCGCATAGGTCCCCTGGTGGTCGAGGTGCTGTAGGGTGAAGTGCAGGCCCAGGTTGACTGCATCATCCACAGATCTATTGGCCCTATATGCAAACTGCAGAGGGTCCAGCAGGGGGTTTGTGATATTTTTCAGCTTGGCCAGCACAAGCCTTTCGAGTGTCTTCATGACTACAGAGGTCAGTGCGATAGGCCTGTAGTCATTAAGACAAGTAATCCTTGCCTTTTTGGGTACAGGGACAATAGTGGAGACTTTGAAGCAGGCAGGGACAGTACATGTTTGCAGGGACTGGTTAAAAATGTCTGTATAGACCAGTGCCAGCTGTTTAGCACAGAGCCTATGAGTAGAGGGGAAAACATTGTCTGGTCCTGGAGATTTCCAGCACTTTTGTCCTCTGAAAAGCTTCTCCACCTCCTCTATTTTTATTGTTGATATTGGATAAGTGATGTTGTGCAGCACAGGGGGTGTGGGTGATTGGGTGTGAAGTGGTGATTGGAGGGGGGTGAGTGTAGAAGGGTCCAGTCTTTGCAGACTGTGGTCAGGCTGTGAGTGGGTGTGAAGTGTTGGTTGGGTTGGGAAATGGACCAGTCTTTTCATACTGGAGTCTTGCCTTAAGTAGGTGTGAAGTGGTGAATGGGAAGGACAGGGTGCAGGGTCCATTCTTAGTAGACTGGGGTCTGGCTGTGTTGGTTGGGGAGGGGGGAGGGGGTACCAGGGTTATGTTTCTGATTTTCAAACCTGCAGTAAAACTCATTCAGGTCGTTGGTCAGCTGACGATTGTCCAAAGAGTGGGGGGCTGACAGATGAATAAAGATAGGTGCACAATATCAGAGCAGGACTACACTGTCCAGTTCTTCAAGCCTCCTATGCCATTTATGAAGTTCATGGCTGATTTTCTACCTCAGTGCCATTTTCCTGCACTGTCCCCAATTCTCCCGATTCCCTTGATGCCCAGAAATCAATTAAAATCTACTTTGAATGAACATAACAATTATCTTTCCACATTTGCCTAGAGTAGAGAACTTCAATGGTTTACCGCACTCTGAAATTTCCTGAATGGTTTACCCCTTATTCTCAAATTCTATTCCCTGGTCATAAACATAGTTAGGGAAACCATTCTTCAAAAATTTGCTGTTTTTGATGAGGTCCCCCCCCCCCCCCTTCCCCCCTCCCCTCTTCCCAATTCTTTTACAAATGCACACAATCTCAATGGAGATGTAATTGGAGATTACAAAAATGCAGGAGTGACCAAGGGATGGGCACAAACTCTGCAGATTAACAAAACCACAACTGAAAAATAAGACTCTGTGGAACCAAAACCAATTATGACCAAATCAAGAATCACAGCCTGTCAACCCCCAGTTTCACAAGTTCCAAAATTATAGGACTAGAATTAGGCCATTCAGCCCATCATCTTTACTTAACCATTCAATCATGACTGATCTATTTTTCCCTCTCAAGCCCATTCTCCTGCCTTCTCCACATAACCCCGAGCACCCGTACGAATCAAGAATCTATCAATCTCATATGTCATATGTGATATTAATCTATGGGCAATATAACTTTTTTTATTGCTGTCAGTCTTTAAGGATTTGTTCATGTAACTAACTGTGGCCTGGTGCTGCAAAGCTTTAGTGAGGAAGGTTCCAGACAGGAGCGGAAACTTGAATGGAATCCAACAGTGGGGATACTGGCTGATTTTGTAATCTGTCTTTGGCTGAATAAACTGCCTTTCCTAATATGATGGAGCTAGGGAAACAATATTTTTTTTATGACACATTCGTACTTTCCTCGTTCTTAGTGCTGCTGCTAATGAATTGGGACTACTTTTTTAATAGTGCCCAAAAGGACTGATCTAGATTTCAGTCACTTCACTGGATGTCTTTTACATAAAGGCCTAACAACACGCTGCTTTTTAGACTCTGTTCTGAAGGGCTGGACATCACTTCATCAAGTTTGGATTTGATTTCTGCTAAATATCTGTGTTTTCCATATCATTCCCCTGCACTGTCATTTACTGTATGCTACAGAGATCAGCAGAAGCTGTTCGAACAGTGGGACACATACATAAGGAATATTAACACCAGAATAATGTGATGAGAGGTGATGGATGATACTTCAAACATCCACACACGAGGATCAGATGTGGATAATTTTTTCCAGAATAACAACCTGGCAGATGCATAATGCTGGTCGTTTTGTGTATGCCACTGTGCAATATAGTACATGACATTCACAACCCACTTTTACACCTTTTAATAATAATCAACTCAGTCGGCAGGCAGAAATGGAAAAATAAGCTCGCTGCTGTGCCTTCAACTTGACTGCAACTTCAGAAGGTTTCTTTGACCAATGATATTTTAACAGGAATGTTATATTCCTGCGGCGCTGCAGTATGATTAATGTTCACAGTAATACACAGCGGCTTATTTTATTATTTTAAACCTCAAGTGCAGGGAAATGAGATGAGCAGCTGATAAAAGCTTCCCTATAAAAGCAAAGAATGATTTGTTCCACAGAAATATAAATGCTAATACTTTGTTGAAAGTTAACTGCTTTTATAGCTAATTTGGTTTTGACACATTTAATAATTAATAGACCATAAAGTTCCTATTCATCCATTTAGTCCTGAGGTGTGAATTTTCTCGTGCTTCCTACATAATTAACATTTTCTGTACTTAATGTCCAATTATTTCTATTATATTTTAAATTACCCAGATCTTTGGTTTTAAACACAAAATCATATTTGTCTCTAGTGCTCCCCTGACACATTGCAGTATAGGTTCTTGTCAATATAATTCCCTTTTTATCCATGTATTTTTTAAATCATTCGTGGGAAATAAGCAAAATTGGAAATACTGACATTTATTGCCTGTGCATAATTTCACTGAGAAAGCCATGTTGTACCACCTTCTGGTAACAGTTGGACATAATGGAGAGACTTGATCCATTCAAAGAGCAGTTAAGAGGCAGAATATGCTAGTGTCATTCTATATAGGCCAACAAACATCTCCTTTCCTAAATGATATTAGCCAATCAATTGAAATTTTCAACAATATGTCACTCTTACTGACATGTGTATTTTGCTTCCAGATTATCTTAACCAAAATGCAAATTCTCAAATTATTGTGCTGCTATTGAAACTTGCATTCACTGGATTGTTAGCACATTCCATTGGGCCTCTGTCCCAGTGATTTAAGCACTATACCACCTACAAGAAAGGAGCAGGAGTTGAGGTAGCCAAGGAATAAAGTCCAGCCTTGGTGCTATTCACAGCTGCGATGATGCATGGCGTGTGCGGACGTGGCGCCGACGGACGAGAGGCCGAAGCAAAGAAGTCGAAGCCAAAGAACCGAATGGAAATAAGGCCGAAATGCCAATAAACCGAAAGAGTCCGAAGACGAAATGCCTACTAACCAAAAGTATGGGACGCCTAAATGCAAACTAACCGAAAAGCTGCGTCGCCTAAAAGCAAACTTACCGAATGGCCGCTCTGTCGAAATGCCACCTACCCAAAAGGCGGCGTCGCCGACAAGCCAAAGGACCGACTGCCGCTCAACAGAAAAGTCCAATAACGGACATGACGTTGACGGGGGCCGGGACATGTCAGCGATTGGTCCAGACCCCCACGTCCATCACATCACTATGAAGGCATGAACATTGTCTCAAACCTCCGCTCCACCTGACCCGCAGCCCGCGGAGGGTGGACGTGGGAGAGTGGGGGCTGTCCCGATGGATGCACACCTTCAGCCGCTTTCAACTTGGTGCTTGGGTTCAGATTGCCCAGTCATATATGGCTTGTGTGGGAAAATGAACCCCACGCTCCCGTCTCCCCCTTATCTGCCCGTATCTCGTGCCCCGCTCTCTCTCTCATCTCCTCTCTCCTCTCTTCTCACGTCTCTCTCCCCACTCTTCTCTTAATTCTCTCTCCTCCAACACTATCTCGTCTCTCCTCCTCTCTCTTCCCCTTCTGTCTCTCTCCCCCTCCCTTCTCTCTCTCCCTCCCTTCTCTCTCTCCCTTCTTTCCCTCCACTTCTCTCCCCCCCCCCTCTCTCTCCCCTTCTCTCCCCCTTCTCTCTCTCCTCCGTCTCCACACGCGGGAGCGTCCCACAGTTACTGACAGCGATGCACCACCATCGGACCCCAACCCCCACACCAGGGTGATTCACCGCCCCCTCCCTCTCTCCCTTCTGTGTCTCCACTTCTCTCCCTTCTGTCTCTACTCCGTCTCCACCCGCAGGAGCGTCCCACTGTCACTGACCGCGATGCACCGCCATCGGACCCCAACCCCCACACCAGGGTGAAACACCCCCACAGCGGGGACAGACGTTTTATTTATTACCGTCTCGGTGCTTGCGGAACGCACACAAGCTCCCACTCACAAAGCAGGCAGCATCTCTGGAGAGAAGGAATGGGTGGCGTTTCGGGTCAAGACGTTTCAGACGCACTCTGAAGAATGGTCTCGGCATGAAACGTCACCCATTCCTTCTCTACAGAAATGCTGCCTGTTTTGTGCGTGGGAGCTTGCGTACGTTCCGCAGGTACCGAGACGGTAATAAATAAAACGTCTGTCCCCGCGGCTGGGGTGAGAGGGAGAGGAGAAGAGAGAGGAGGAGAGAGAGAACAGTGGAGAGAGAGGAGGAGAGAGAGAGAAGAGGGGAGAGAGAGGAGGAGAGAGAAGAGGGGAGAGAGAGGAGAAGAGAGAAGGGAGAGAGAGAAGGGAAAGAGAGAGGGGGAGAGAGAGAAGAGGGGAGAGAGAAAGGGAGACGGGAGCGTGGGGTTCATTTTCCCACACAAGCCATAGGTGACTGGGCAATCTGAACCCAAGCACCAAGTTGAAAGCGGCTGAAGGTGTGCATCCCTCGGGACAGCCCCCACTCTGGGGGCTGCGGGTCAGGTGGAGCGGAGGTTTGGGAAAACTTTCATGCCTTCACAGTGATGTGATGGACGTGGGGGTCTGGACCAATTGCTGGCAAGTCCCGCCCCCCGGCAACGTCATGTCCGTTATTGGACGTTTCTGTTGAGCAGCAGTCGGTCCTTTGGCTTGTCGGCGACGCTGGCTTTCGGGTAGGTGCCGTTTTGACAGAGCGGCCATTCGGTAAGTTTGCTTTTAGGCGACGCAGCTTTTCGGTTCGTTGGCTTTTAGGCGTCCCGCCCTTTCGGTTAGTTTGCATTTAGGCGTCCCATCCTTTCGGTTAGTAGGCGTTTCGTCTTCGGACTCTTTCGGTTTATTGGCGTTTCGGCCTCGTTTCCATTCCATTCTTTGGCTTTGACTTCTTTGCTTCGGCTTCTTGTCTGTCGGCGCCACGTCCGGGTACCGTTGCACAATATTCAACAGGTTGTTCAGATAACAACGGCAGACAACTTTCAGGTTCCGTACTGATTTTCAAAGAAAATGGAAGGTTGTTTTTAATTTTTCCACATTAATAAATGGATAGAAAGCACTTTCTATTATTTACCATCATGTACAATCCATCCTACTCAGTCGGGAAAATTTGCCTTGAAATTGGTTTGCAGACCAGCACATTTTGTGCACCGTGTGATATCCATCTCAATTAAAAATGAAATGTTAATGACAATCAGGAACTTCATATAGTTTGCAGGCGTGAACTGTGGGCAACATGGACCATTCATGCAGAGGTTGTGTTTGTGAGGACTGCTTCAGGGTTGAAGCTTGTTAAGTGTCACCAGGGTCTTTCCTCAATATTATACTGATTCAAATCTTCCTCGTAACCACACCTAACCCCCCCTCCCCCCACAACCCATCCTTATTAATCTGTCATCTTGCACAATCTCCGCTAATTGCAGATCTGCCGATTTGCTCATCTGCTCCCTGCACTCTCTCCACCATTCTGTCATCTCAGCCCAGACTCAGCAGTCTACCACACTGACAGCTGAACCCTTTTCCAGTGCTGGCCAGATAACCCATGTGCCAACCCTTACCCTATCTCCCTGACATCGTCCCACCATGGGGAAGCCTGTGCAGCAATGGCCAATGCAGTAACATTTCACACCTTGGGCCTTATGCATTATTGAGCTTGTGGCATAAGGCTGAGAAATAAAATACTGTACACTCACTGTGCACTGACAGTTTAAAGTATCAAAACTGGCACCATTTGATCTCTCATCAGTCATGCTAAGTCAACTTGTAAGATGGATTGGGAGAGTTTTGCCCATTTGAAGAGAACATGCAAATTTCCAACTGTGGGACTTTTGCCTGCAATCCTTTGACTGGGAATGCATTGCGTCTTATAAATGAATGAAAGCCTTTTCAATGGGGAATCAAAGACTTGTCAGGACCGATGAAGCCATACCCTTAAAAGAGCCAACGCTTCACAAGATAACATTAATGAGAAAAAGTTTAATAATTTTATTTTCAGAGTGGGTGCCAAATAGAAATTATTATCATCGCCGAAAGTATAACCTGAAACTAATTTTTGTCATAATCACATCTCTTCATGACTGACAAATTGCCAAGTTTGCATTTTTGTGACAAGAGTCATATTAGCTCAGTCCCTGCACTGTCTGAGAATATACCTGATCTGCCCCGAGAGCTGTGTTCTGCTCTCAAGTGCTGAACCACAATGAGCTGATAGGAACAGCAAATCCGCTTTTGTCAAATAAACGATTGTGAAGTTCTTGGCCTCTCCCAATCTATATTTACTGCACAGTTAGTCCACTGGGCTATTCTTGGAACATATCCCCTGTGTGCCCCCAATGTGTTCCCACCTTTATTCCCAGGGTGCAAATGTCAAAAGTTACAGGGCATAGCTTTAAAGTGTGAGGGACAAGTCCAAAGGAGATGTGCGTGGCAAGTTTTATTTTACACAAGAGAGTGGAGGGTACCTTTGAACAAGCTCACGGCGGTGGTGGTGGAGGCAGATAGGATTAAAGACACTTTTAGATGGGCACATGGAAATGCAAGGAATGGAAGAATAAGGATCATATGCAGCAGAGGAGGTTAGTTTTACTGAGTTACTCTAGCACTGTGTCTCTTTTTGAATACCAGCATTTTCAGTTCCCTGTGTCGACACACTTAAGCATCATGTTCTGCACAGACACTGTGGACCAAAGGACAGGTTCCTGCGCTGTACTGTTCTATGTTCTCTGTTCTATGTTCACATTATTGCTTCAAAGTCCTTGGGCATTGTTTCTTACATGGGCTCTCTCAGGATTCCCAATATCTAGGATATTATGTACCTTTCCTCCCACCAACACTGACCCGACCTCATGTCAGCACCGAAATTCAAAGCCTTTTCCTCCCCACCCCCACCCCCCCAACCTCCTGACCTCCTGACACCCACCATAACCGGAGGCACGGTGGCGCAGCAGTAGTTGAAGAATGGGAGAAATTCCCTCAATCTCATCTCTTAGATTCAGATTAGTTTATTGTCATGTACGGCACAGTGCAATGAAATTCACTTTTCAAGTGAAGCTCAGGAATTATAACAGTAAACATGATCATGATAGATACAATGAATACTATATAGAATGCAAATGAGAAGAACGGGGCAAAGATTGCAGTGTAATCAGTAGTAGTGCAATATGGGAACAGAGGATAAGGAGATAGGACAGGCAGATAATGTTTCAGGTGGATTTGAAAACCAAATGGCTCACCCCTGCTGCCACTTATTATATCAATATATTCTTTGCAATGCTGTGACTTCTATAGGAGATTCATGGAATGCACAATAAATCCAATTAGGTACACAAACAATCTTCCTGATATAGTAGTGGCCAGAGGACCTGGGGTGACAGAGGAACTGAAGGAAACCACATTAGGCAGGAAATGGTGTTGGATAGACTGATGGGACTGAAGGCTGATAAATCCCCAGGGCCTGATGGTCTGCATCCCAGTGTACTTAAGGAAGTGGCTCTAGAAATCGTGGATGCATTGGTGATAATTTTCCAATGTTCTATAGACTCAGGATCAGTTCCTGTGGATTGGAGGGTAGCTAATGTTATCCCACTTTTTAAGAAAGGCCGGAGAGAGAAAACAGAGAATTATAGACCAGTTAGCCTGACATCGGTGGTGTTTTAGTTCTTTTTTTAAAAATCAATTATTAACAATAATATTTACAGCAAAAAATAAATCAAACAAAACCCACCACCATAATACAAGACAAACAAATATATTAAATAAACTACTTAACAACTATATTACTTATTGAGGATGATTTCCACCCCACCGAGTCCAACGGTCCCGGAAATCCCCCAGGGTGCACATGGACAACGCGCGTGATTCTAGTTCTTTGTGTGAATAATGATGAGCAGCATGTAGTGTTACCTTGAGTATGAACAAAGACAGTGAAAGTATGTCTTCACTCCCTCTTAGTTAACAGTCAGAAAAGGACAGTCTGTGGGCAAACAGAGTAACAAGTAAAGGTATGAGCAGTGCCAGATTTAGATGAAGAGAGGCCCTAAGCTGTTCCACTTGTGAGGCCCCCAACGACCGGACAGCCATGGCGGCCAAATCTCCCACAATTCAAAGCGAGGGAGAAAGTGCCCCGCGCCGACCAGTTGCCGTTGCAGTGCGCATGCGCAGGGCGGCCGATGATGTGCTGGCCGTGGTTGTGCGCATGTGCAAGGCGGCCTGCCTTGCCGGCGGATGAGGAGCGAGCGGAGCCCAGCGGCCCGGACACGGATAGCGGGGGGAGATGGAGAGAGAGAGATAGAGAGGGGTCCGCCCAGAGTTGAACGGTAGGTGTTCTGCCTTGGCCGGAGGCCCCCCTAGACCTCGAGGCCCATCAATTTTTTCGGGGGGCCCCCTAGAAAGTGGGGGCCCTAAGCTATAGCTTGTTTAGCTTATACGTAAATCCGGCACTGGGTATGAGAGGAAAATGTAAGCTCTCTCCTAAACCACATAGGAACGCTTTAGATACTGTTGGATGCCACAAATCAAATGAAAAATCCCAGTGAATGACGCTGCACGTGGATTCTGCCACAGGGGACTCAGGTGTGATGTGATTTTGTCCCATAACTGTGAATAATGAGGATTGAGATCATTTAGCACCCCTCACCACGTCCCTCCTCTGCATTTACAATGAATAGCAATTGCTTTTGAATAATGCAGAAGTAGAGGTAGTTATTTTGCTCTTGGTGCAGCATTCAATCAAGGCAGGACATCTTCCTTCCTCACAGTACTGTCCTGGGTGGTGGGGTTTACAAAACACAGGGCCAGTGATATTAACGATGACTGATTACGTTCATTTTTTATCTAATTGGTCAGTGTTCATGTGAGAATCTCTGTACCAAGCCTTTGATTATTATATATAAAAATGTCTTACTCTATACAATCCGGGGTAAAACGTGAAGCAGTTAACACAAAATAAATGTGATTCTGTTAGCTCTTCTGTCAGCTCCCCAGAGAGTGAGGGAGGTTGCACATAGATTCCACTGCAGAGGACTCAGGTGAAATCTTTGACGGGCCGTCCTATTGAAATGTACTGATAGGAAAGGCACAATGAAAGAGTCAGGGCACTGACAAGCCTGTCGGAGAATTTTTCTTCAATGTCAAGGTGCATTGGTGAATCCATACATCACAGTTTGTTCAGAGCTTGGAGCCTCTCTTCTCCAATGGACAGCCCCATTCATACACACATACCCAGCGTCAAGTAGCCTCCGGCGACTGCTGTTTCAATGTCAACACTGTGGGACATCGAAGTTGGCACAACGGCACAGCAGTTAGATCTGCTGCCTCACAATTGCAGTGACCCAGGTTCAATCCTAACCAAGGGTACTGTTACCATGCAGAGTTAGTGCATTCTCTCTGCAACCATGTGGGTTTCCCTGGGTTGTTCTGATTTCCTCTACAATCTGAAAGCTTGTTGGGAAGTTAATTGGCTCCTGTACATTTCCCTTGTGTTTAAATAAGCAATTAAAAAAATCAAAGGTGAACCAATGGAGATGAGTGAGAAAATAATTTGCCTATAGTTGACGCACGCAGTGTACAAGTACCACATACTTGTACACTATGATGGAAGGCAAAACAGTCCAATCTTCTTCCTCTTTATTCTCCCACGGTCGGGGCAGTCGAACCATCCGCAGTCGGGGCGATTGAAGCTCCCGCGTCGGGGTGGTCGAAACTCCTGCCACTTGGAGTTCCCGAAGTCGGTCTCAAACCAGAGATCGCAAGCTCCATGATTTGGCATCCGCGGCTGGAGCGCCGATGTCGATCCCTGGCCATTGGATCGCAAGCTCCATGATGGTAAGTCCGCAGGCACCCGTGGCTGAAGCTTCCCAAGTCAGTCTCCAGGAAAAGGCCACCAACTCCTCGATGTTAGACCACAGTGCGGAAGGAGATACAATACGGGGAAAAAATGGCATCACCTTCGAGGTAAGAGATAAAAAGATTCCCCCAATCTCTTCCCATTACAAAGCATAGTACAGCATTTCTGTTGTTTCTGTTGGGTGTGCCAAGTACATGGCCTGCCCAACATTTGACCAACTGTATGAATGTAACTACCTGTTTGATAGATTCCATAATTATAACAATTGCTAATAATCTCATTTTCTCTTCTCATGCAAAATCCAGGTAAAATGGTGTAATTTTACAATAGTCTGCAGCACCTCTTTAATTACCATCAATTTTTGGTAGCATTGTTAATTGTGAGCAATTTGCTTTGACCCAACATTGAGCCAGCCATGAATTATTTCATTACTTCACTGGAGAACAATCTTTAACAACCAGATTGCAAATTGACATAACCCTTTGTGCAGAGAGAAATTGTCAAAGTGTTAGAATTTTTATATCCCTCATTTCTGACAGAGAAATAAGTTTGGTTTATTGTTAACATTGGTTTTGAGCATTGGTCTCCGTCAGAGTAGCTTTGATCGCATAGCAAGTTGATTGCTGTACTAAAAGATGAATTTGTTCTGGCTTGCAACTAAGATACAAGTTAAAATTAAGATGTTATATAGCAGCTCGTAAACTATTCAGTGCAGATAATGTACACGGTGTATTTGTCCAGAACAGTAATGCCTGCTTCTACTTCAGAACTTAACATTGTCACCAATAATTTTGGGGGAAATTATGGTGCAACATGGAGTTTGGAGGAAAATACGGAATGAATCTACCACCTAATCTTGGACGCCATTGGACAGCAATCTCTGCTGCTCAGTAGGTCTGGAGTTTTATGCCAGATCTGTTTTTTGTGATCTTCCAACATGCTTTTCTTCAATTGAGCAATGTGGTGGTGAAGTGGTGAACACAGCCCAGCCCATCACAGGTTCGGCCTTTCCTTCCATCCAGTCTACTTGGTGCATTGCATTAAGAAAGGTACAAGGATACAAGGATACAAAGGACATTTATTATCACATACACCAATTGGTGCAGTGAAATCTGACTTGCCATGCAGCACACAGATAAAGATAAGACACAACATTAAAGAATTTAACAATAAACATAAAAACATCCCCCCACAATGGTTCCCACTGTGAGGGAAGGCGCAGTCCCCATCCCCATGTCCACCCATGGTCGGGCCTATTGAGGCCTCCGCAGTCGCCGCTACGGGGGCCGATGTTACAGGCCCTTCTTCGCCGGATGATGGTGCTCCGGCGTCGGGAGAACCCTCTCAGCGGCTTGGGATGCCTGGAACGGCTGCTTCCTTACTGGAACCGCGGCTTCCGAAGCCAACAGGCCGCACTGGACGGAGCTCCACCACTGGCGATCTCGGCGAGAGATCCCAGGCTCCCGATGTTAAAGTTCAGCGCCGCCGCCCGCGGCTGGCCGCTCCACAGACCCGCAGCTCCGCGATGTTCACCTGCGGTTTCAGCATTCCGGAGCTCCAGCGCGACGACCCGGGCAAGGCATCGCCCACTCCACTCCACTCCGCGATAGAGCTCCAGCGCTCCAGCGTTGCGCCACTGCCGAGGTTCTGGGCGGTCCCCTCAGGAAACGCTGCTCCAGGCCCGCTGGTAGGCCGCGAGGACGCGTCGACGGTGCAGCCCGGAGAAAAGCCGCCTCTCCGACCAGGTAGGGACCCTGAAAAGCAGTTTCTCTCTTTCCCCCACCCCCACATAAAAAAGGTTAGAACTCCGAAAACAAATGAAAAAGATGGACAGCTGAAAAAACGGACAGCTGCAGGCTGGGCAGCCATACCCGTACAGGACGGCGCCCCCGTGAGGTGGAAGTATTGTGAAGCATCCTGCCACGCTGTCCATTCTCTTTTCTCTCTTTTATGCCCCTATCCCACTTAGGAAACCTGAACGGAAACCTCTGGAGACTTTGCGCCCCACCCAAGGTTTCCGTGCGGTTCCCGGAGCTTCCCGGAGGTTTTTGTCAGTCTCCCTAATGGTCGAAAGTGGTTTCCGCTTCTTCTATGTTCCGGCGATTATTTCAAAAAATTCAAAACTGACCGCGACTGAAAATAGGTTGCCGTTTTAAAAATTGGTAATTTTTTAGTCGAAGCCAGTTGCGATGCTGGTTGAAGGTGGTTGCCGGAGGTTCTAGGTAGTGGAAGGTAAGACCTCCCCACTAGAATAAAACTGGGTGAAAAAAAGGTCTTACCTTCCACTACCTGCAACCTCTGGCAAACACCTTCAACTAGCATAGCAACCGGCTTCAACTAAAAAATGACCGATTTTTAAAACGGCAACCTATTTTTAGTCGTGGTCGGTTTTGAATTTTTTGAAATAATGGCCGGAACATAGAAGAAGCGTAAACCACTTTTGACCATTAGGGAGACTGACAAAAACCTCCGTTAACCGCATGGAAACCTTGGGTGGGGCGCAAAGTTTCCAGAGGTTTCCGTTCAGGTTTCCTAAGCGGGACAGGGGCATTACATTTTAAGAGAAGATTCAGGAGCCTGAAAGCTCAGACGTCCTGTCTTAAAGACAGCTTCTTTCTCACTGCTACCAGGTTCCTGAACCATATATAACATATAACATATAACAATTACAGCACGGAAACAGGCCATCTCGGCCCTTCTAGTCCATGCCGGACACTTACTTTCACCTAGTCCCATCTACCTGCACTCAGACCATAACCCTCCATTCCTTTCCCATCCATATACCTATCCAATTTATTTTTAAATGACAAAATCGAACCTGCCTCCACCACTTCCACTGGAAGTTCATTCCACACAGCTACCACTCTCTGAGTAAAGAAGTTCCCCCTCATGTTACCTCTAAACATGTGCCCCTTAATTCTCAAATCATGTCCTCTTGTTTAAAACTTCCCTACTCTCAATGGAAAAAGCTTATCCACATCAACTCTGTCTATCCCTCTCATAATTTTAAAGACCTCTATCAAGTCCCCCCTTAACCTTCTGCACTCCAAAGAATAAAGACCTAACTTGTTCAACCTTTCTCTGTAACTTAGGTGCTGAAACACAGGCAACATTCCAGTAAATCCCTTCTGTACTCTCTCTATTTTGTTGACATCTTTCCTATAATTTGGCAACCAAACTTGTACACCATACTCCAGAAATGGCCCACCCCAACCATGGACTGTTTGCCCTCCTCCCATCAGGGAGGCGGTACAGGAGCCTCAGGTCTCGTACCAGCAGGATGAGGAACAGCTTCTACAATTATACCATCACATTGCTGAACTCGGAGTCCCGCCGATAGATTTCTCCTGTCCCTCCGTCCCCATTGTTTAATTATTCTGTATTTTTGATTATTCTGTATCTTCTTTTTTTTAAATTTCTATATGCACTACTACTACGGACTGACACAAAACTGCATTTCGTTGTACCCATACTTAGTATTTGTGCAATGACATTAAAGTTGAATTGAATTGAACCAATGCCCCGTGCAATTTTAACATTATATCCCAACTTCTATACCCAATGCTCTGATTTATAAAGACCAGCACACCAAAAGCTTTCTTTACCACCCTATCTACATGAGATTCCACTTTCAGGGAAAGATGCACAGTAATTCCCAGATCCCTCTGTTCTACTGCGTCCTCAATTCGCTGCCATTTACAATGTACGTTCTATTTTGATTTGTCCTACCAAGATGTAGCACCTCACACTTATCAGCATTATACTCCATCTGCCATCTTTCAGCCCACTCTTCCAAATGGCCCAAATCTCTCTGTAGACTTTGAAAATCTACTTCATTATCCACAACACCACCTATCTTAGTATCATCTGCATACTTACTAATCCAATTTACCAAACCATCATCCAGATCATTGATGCATATGACAAACAACAGTGGACCCAACACAGATCCCTGAGGCACCCCACTAGTCACCGGCCTCCAACCTGACAAACAGTTATCCACCATTACTCTCTGGTATCTCCCATTCAACCACTGTTGAATCCATCTTGTTACTCCACTATTAATACAATACAACAATACAATATACAATATTTATTCATTGTCATTTGAACTTCAATGAGGCTCAAACGAAACTCTGTTTCTACAGCCATACAAACAGAACAATTTCTACAAGACACACAAACAATTCAATTCACACAAACATCCATCACAGCGAATCTCCTCCTCACTGTGATGGAAGGCAAAGTCTTTTCTCTCCCGTGTTCCATTTTTCTCCCGATGTTAAAGCCCCAGG
Source organism: Amblyraja radiata (assembly GCF_010909765.2). Classification (NCBI taxonomy): domain Eukaryota; kingdom Metazoa; phylum Chordata; class Chondrichthyes; order Rajiformes; family Rajidae; genus Amblyraja; species Amblyraja radiata. The sequence goes on along the minus strand of NC_045958.1, from coordinate 53,869,231 downwards.
CGGGCGATGGTAAGTCCCACGTCTGTTAAGGCCGCGCGGGGCGATGTACGGCCCCGCTCCAGGCCTTAATGTCTCAATGTGGGAGCGTCTGTTAAGGCCGCGCCGGGGCGATGTAAGGCCCCGCTCCGGGTCGTTCCAACCCCCCGACATGGGCGGGAGAAATTGTGTTGCGGGAGCTCCGAAAATCGGTCTCCCACCAGGCACCCGCGAGCTCCCGATGTTCCTGTCCACCGGGCCAGCGGCTGGAGCCTCCGAGCTCCGGAGTCGGGCCCCAGCAGCGAGCCACCACGGCTCCCCACGCTCCGAGGCCGGCCAGCCCCACGATGGTGAATAGTCCACAGGCTCCGCGACTGGAGCCCCCAGGTCATTCCGGTTGGAGGCCGCTCCACGGTACTAGGCCCCAACGACATCGGACATCCGAACCAAGTGTCCAATTTCCCTTGAAAACCATGGCTCTTTCCAATTATGTACTGTTGTGCTGAATCAAAGCAAGAATTTCATTGTCCTATTAGGGACACATGACAATAAACTTACTTGAACTTGAACTTGAACTTATTACTCTTTCCTTTCAACCGGACAGGGACATAAAGATTCTGTACTCTTAAAATTTCACCTTTAAATGTCCACCATTCCTCTACTACAACCTTCCCATAAAACAAAATGTTCCAATTCACACCTTTTAAATCCTTTCGCATCTCCTCAAAGTTAGCCTTTCTCCAATCAAAAATCTCAACCCTTGGTCCAGTTCTGACCTTCTGCATAACTATATTGAAACTAATGGCATTGTGATCACTGGACCCGAAGTGCTCCCCAACACATACCTCCGTCACCTGACCTGTCTCATTTCCTAACAGGAGGTCCAGCACTGCCCCTTCTCTAGTAGGTACCTCTATGTATTGCTGCAAAAAAACTATCCTGCACACATTTTACAAACTCCAAACACTTTTTTCAAATTCCCTTCCCAGAGGTGCCACCATATACTCTTACTCTTAACCCTACCTCATTCAGTTATTCCATTATCATACTTAATTTTTTTTTTGCACTAGTTGGATCTACACTACAATTTGCTGTTTTATACCATTCTGCTGTTTTGCATGTTTTAGTTTAGTTTAGAGATACTGTGCGTAAACAGGCTCTTTGGCCCACCGAGTCCGCCCCGACCAGCAATCCCCACAAATTAACATTATCCTACACACACTAGGGGCAATTTACACCAAGCCAATTATCCTACATACCTGTACGTCTTTGGAGTGTGGGAGGAAACCGAAGATCTCAGAGAAAACACATGTGGTCATAATCTCCTCGTGTAAACTCCGTACCGACAGCACCCATAGTCGGGATTGAACCTGAGTCTCTGGTGCTGCAAGTGCTGTAAGGCAGCAAATCTACCGCTACGCCACCATGGCCATTAATATGTCATAATTTGCCATCATATTTATTCATGACTGTATGTATACTGTTTACTCTGAGCTTCATGTGAACAAAGAGTATTATTGCACCCTGGCACATAAACTAATTAATCTAATCTAAAAAAACACAATAAATGCTGATGTACAGTACCTCAGTGGATAGGGCAGCATCTACAGTTATGCTGAAACAAAGAATTGCAGTTGTTGGTTTATACCAAAGATAAACACAAAGAGCTAGTATAACTCAGCGGGTCAGACAGCATCTCTGGAGAAAAATGCTAGGTAACGTTTTGGGCCTTCTGAATATTGAATTTGTATTCAGAAACTTTTAATAATGTATGTATTTCAGTGCAGATATGATTGTGTTAGGTCCCCATACATACTGCACACAAAGTAGGTTACACCTTATCATATGTGAGAGGAACATGTTGCGTCTACATAATTCTGAGAACAAAATTGAATTAAAAACCTAATTTGCACTGTTTCATGATATAACACCGATCTCGACATCAACCCAACTTGAACAGCATACCTTAAAATTTGCAGATCTATAAATCTAATGTAAAAAAGGAAAATGTTAAGAATTCAGCATAAATTTTTCAGCATCTAAACAAAAAAAATGATAGGCAAACGTATGCATGTGCGTTTGAGAGAATGGCCGTTCACAAGCACAGAACGAGGTATCTATTTGTGTGTACTAATGTTATACCCCGTTACATGAAGGATGCTGTTATAATGAAGGATGGTGCACCAACAGCATTGCTCGGCTGAAGCAACAGAAACATTGAGACTTACATTAATCTTTTATTGCAGTTTAAAATTTAATTGTTAAGTTCTGTACAATCTATGGAGGAAAAGTGCCTAAATGTACATATATTTACAGGGCTGGAAGTTTGTTCAGGAGCTGTGCAGTTTGAGACATATTCTGAAAATTGGTTGAAAAAGCATACTTCCCCTTGCCATCCTGCATCAAGGGAACCAAACTTTTAAAAGCCTCTGAATGCAGTCTGTGAGCTGTGAGTATCAGTGGAGCTGAGTGACAATGTGCAGTTAGCATGCCTGGCCTCCTGGAGTGTTTGTTTATCCAAAGAGCCACACTACTGTCATGAAAGGGAAGCAACTTATGTCTGAATTTTGTCCTAAGATGCTCTTAGAAATACTGACAGGCAGGCATTGTTTGTTTCTGATGGCACAGGTTTCGAAAGGATTACCAGCAAGAAGCAGATGTTACGAAGTTTAAAAACTTTTATTTCCACACTTGAGACTGGTTCTCATTCTGAATGCAAAACTGCATAAATGTACCCGATAGCAGTATCAGACAGGAAAGAGCCGAAGACAAGACGTAATGGAGGGATGAGCTGAAATAATGGCGAAGAAGCACAGGACAGCAGAGGAAGGTGGTCCATAAATAGTGCCTGATGAAAGGGAATCCTGCAGATTTCAAAGGGTGGCAGCCGGATTTTATCTGTAAAAAAGTGGAATCTCTCAGGCACAGTTTGGTAAATGGTATTAGGTTATTATTGTCACACGTACTAAGATACAGTAATAAAAACTCAGCCCAATCATATTTTACATGGACATGGTGTGATGGACCGGGCTACATCCACAACTCTCTGCAATTTCCTTTGGTTTTGAGCAGAGCTGTTGCCAACCAACTGAGAGGAATTTATTTTGTCAGAGAGTGGTGAATCTGTGGAATTCATTGCCACAGAAGGCTGTGGAGGCCAAGTCAATGGGTATTTACCTTTCAGAGGAGGAAATCCAACATTAGCGTACATTCAAAGAAAGATACAAAATGCTGGAGTAACTCAGCGGGCCAGGCAGCATATCTGGAGAGAAGGAATGGGTGACGTTTCAGGTCGAGACCCTTTTTCAGACTCAAGAAGTCTGAAGAAGGGTCTTGACACGAAAAGTCACCCATTCCTTCTCTCCAGAGATACTGCCTGTCCCGCTGAATTACTCCAGCATTTTGTGTCTATCTTCGATTTAAACAAGCATCTGCAGTTCCTTCCTACACATTAGCGTTCATTCTGTCCTTTAGCAGATCTCAAGTCACATTGTATGGTTGCCTCTTGAATAGCTCTTCAGTTTGGTGACAAGTAGTGATGGACAATAGTTGTCAGCATTTCCCATGATGTCCGCATCCTGGGAACAAATTAGATAAAGAACAGATAGTTAAGAAGCCATATAAGGTATCTGCTTTTATCGTACAAGGCGTAGGAAGAAAAGCAGAGTTATTTTACTAGTAGTGTAATACAGAAGGCATAGATAGAGTAGACAGTCTTTAGTCAGAGGGTGGATGAATCTGTGGAATTCATTGCCACAGAAGGCTGTGGAGGCCAAGTCAATGGGTATTTTTAAGGTAAAGATAGATAATTTCTTGATTAGTATAGGTGTCAGGGCTTATGGGGCGAAGGCTGGAGAATGGGGCTAGGAGGGAAAGATAGATCAGCCATGATTGAATGGCGGAGTTGATTTAATGGGCCGAAAGGCCTGATTCTGCTCCTATCACTTATGAAGCAATGATGTACCCAGATAAAAACTTTCCACGGTGCATTTGTAGAAGGTGGTAAGAGTTGTTGGAGACATACTAAATTTCCTTAGTCTTCTGAGGAGGTAGAGGCATAGGTGTGCTTTCTTGGCAATGTTTCAATGTGGTTGGCCCAGGATAAATTGTTGGTGATATTTATGTTGAGAAACCTAAAGATTTCAGCCATCTTCTTTGACACCATTGATGTTGATTGGGGCATGTACACCTGCTCACTTCCTGAAGTCAAATAACTAGGTTGTTCATCTTGCTGACATTGAGGAAGAGGTCGTAGAAACAAAGAACTGCAGATGCTGGTATACACAAAAGGGCACAAAGTGTTGGAGTAACTCAGCAGGCCAGGCAACATCTCTGGAGAACACGAATAGGTTACGTGCAACTTTGCATTAGGAAGTCGAGGATCCATATGCTGAGGGCCTGCTGACTCCAGGCTCCAGGAGTTGGTTGGGATTATGGCGTTGAAGGTGGACAGAGTCAATACAAGGGATTCTGATACGTGTCATTATCCAGATATTCCAGCGCTCAGTGTATCGTGTCGACCTGTTGCGATGGTAAGTGAACTGCATCGCAACAGTTCACTTACCTTGACCGGATAATGAAAGGCCTGGAGTGAATGTGGAGAAGATGTTTCCAATAGTGGGAGAGTCTAGAACAAGAGGGAACAGTCCCAGAATAAAACAATGTACCATCAGAATGGAGATGAGGAAGAATCTCTTTAGTGTGGTGAATCTGTGGAATTCATTGCCACAGATGTCTGTGGAGGTCAATTTATTGGGTATTTTTAAAGCAGAGATTGATAGATTCTGGATTAGTAAGGATGTCAAAGGTTATGGCGAGATGGCAAGAGAATGGGATTGAGAGGCTATAAAAGATCAGCCTTGATTGAATGGCAGAGTAGACTCAATTGGCTGAATGGCCTTATCTCAACCACATTTCACTGCAGAAGAAGGAATTCTAATTGGTTGTCTTTTATAAAAATAAAAACATTGTTCAATAAATAGAAAATCATTAGCGCAAATCAAAACAAATGCCCCATGTCCCCAGCGCTACCAAACAGTTCTTAGTACAACATATAGTTGATGTTTGTAAAGTTTAATAACCTGGTGGGTGTTCATGTTCCTGAACCTGGAGGTCATGGTTTTCATATTCCCATACTTCCTTCCCGATGGCAGGAGTGAAATGAGAGTGTGGCCAGGGTGGTATGGGTCCTTGATGATGCTGGCTGCTTTTTTGAGGCAATACCTCCTATAGATCCCTTCAATGGTGGAGAGGTCAGTGTCCATGATGGACCAGGCAGTGTTCATCACTTTTTGCAATATCCTTCATTCTTGGGCATTTGAGTTGCTGAACCAGATCATGGTGCAACCAATCAATATGCTTGCTACTGTACACCTGTAGAAGTTCAAGAGAGTATTCATCAACATATCAAATCTCTTCAATCATCTAAGGAAGTAGAGGTGTTGGTGGGCTTTCTTTGATTGCATCATTGTGCTGAGTCCAGGACAGGTCTTCAGAGATATGCCCGCCCAGGAACTTGAAGTTGTTAACTCTCACCACCACCAACCCATTGATGAAGATAGGGCTGTGAATTATTGGCCTTCCTCTTCTAAAATCAACAATCAGCTCCTTGGTCTTATTGACTTTGAGAGCAAGGTTGTAGTTCTGGCACCATTCTGGCACCATATGGTGATGATGATCAGACGATTAGTCTCCCTTAAAATAGAGTTCAATGATCCGTCACCAAGCTGCACTAATGAAAAGAAGAAAACCTTACTTTCCAATCGAGAAAAAAGTATCTTGAAAGTTAAAACAGTAAATTAAGAAGAAAAGTTTGTTCAGAACACGTCTCCGACTTATCATTAGCTGTAATTTGTCCAACAATGGTGGTGTCATTGGTGAATTGATTGGAACTGGGTCTGGCTACACAGTCATGGTATAGAGAGAGTAGAGCAGGGGACATGTGGATGATTTTGTCTCAGTCACTGTTCTGCGGAGATGGATACAGAGAACCGATCAGCTGCGAACATGGAGCTCACCCTGTCTTTATGACCAGGAGTTCTTTCGAAGGGGCTCGAACAACTTTAAATGGTTTCCTTTACACACCCAGGGCTCTGGCCTGCGGCTCCCTATCATCGACTGCCACACTGCAGAAAAATGAATTTCTAATAACATTGCGAGTTTTTCATGCGAGGATGACAAACATCCATTCTTCTTCAGCAGTGCCTGCTGGGGCATTATGACAGTACAATAGACTGGTGTGATGATAGAAAATAAAAAGCCCTAGGTAATAGGCACTATCGAAAGACCTGCATTGCAAGATAATGTTCCGTGTATCAGATTGTTTTGTACATCAATCCACAGGCAATGAATCTATATTTGTTCAGGTAGAAAAAAAACATTGTCATCAGAACCTCTACTCCGTCTGAAATAACATACTGTGCTAGGATTCTCACCTCAATGCAAGCATTTCAAATAAGTATTTACATTTGCATTACCTTAAACCATATGGTGATGATGATTTTATTGTATCTTTAAGTTTGGCAGGATTATATCAGTGAAATATTCAGTTCATATCTGTGAAAATGTAGACGTACCAACTTAAATTCATGAGAGCATCTTAATCCTTTCGTGTTTGCTGAAAAATAGAGTTCAATGATCCGTCACCAAGCTGCACTAATGAAAAGAAGAAAACCTTACTTTCCAATCGAGAAAAAAGTATCTTGAAAGTTAAAACAGTAAATTAAGAAGAAAAGTTTGTTCAGAACACGTTTGCTGTCTGATGCCTTGTGAGCAATTATTGACAGTTAACGTAGATGTATTATCATCGTGGAGATATTGATGTAAGTTGATTTGGCTTGCCTACTTAAAAACTGCTTTACAAGCTCAGAATATTTTTTCACTACGATTTAGGAAAAATAAATAAATAAATGGAATGAGATAAAAGTGTTTCAATTTTCCTACTTTGAAAATGACTGCAAAACAAAGTGGCTCAACAGCGATAGGTAATTTATTAAATAAATAATTACTTAACACAATCTCTAATCTCTCATCCATGATTTGAAAGGAAAGCTTCTATATTTTTATTAGACAAGTATAGAAGCATTATTTTCCTCAGGATGTGCCATTGCATGGCAAAGCCAGATGAAGTATAATGTGATGTGTAGTTAATGTTTTATTGCAGGAAAATGGAGCAGTCAATTTATGCACATCAACATCCCACATAAAACAATGTGTCGGATTGCAAACAAATGGCTAAATTCAGTAACCACAGGAAAGAGCCATAAAGCCAACCCACCCCCACCAATTATTGAATTGAATACTTTATTGTCACATGTGACAAGTCACTGTCTTGCATAAACTTTGCTTGCATAAACAAAGTATGCAAACAGTCGTCCATAAAGGGCACTTACAAAGTTACAAAGTACCCACGCAACAGGTCCCATTTTGTTCTCCCCCACCTCCCCCTCCCTCATGGGGGTCCCCCCACGCCGGGTCCTCCTTTGTTCCTTCTCCCGGCAATGGCGTCCTCACTTCCACGTGGTCTGTCCTTGTCCTTCGGTCGGCGCCATCATCAACCGTCACCCCGACCTCTCACCACCAAGTCCTCTTTGGACGCCTCCGTGGTGCCGACCCAGGCCCCAGCCGTATTTGTGTCCAACTGGTACCAGAGGTTATGGGGAGAAGGCAGGAGAATAGGGTTAGGAGGAAGAGGTAGATCAGCCATGATTGAATGGCAGAGTAGACTTGATGGGCCAAATGGCCTAATTCTACTCCTATCACTTATGATCTTATAATGTTATGAACTGCATTCCCCATAGGTTCCCTATGTGGCATGCAGCCAAATATTGATAGTGGTTAATGACATTGAAAGCTAGACTGTACCTCTTCAAGGTGAAGGAAACTGCAACAGAGCCAGCAGTGGTTAGTTATTGCAGAATGAATCATACTAGAGTGAAGGAGAGATGTAGCCTCGAAACAGGTCCTTCAACCCACTGAGTGCACACTAATCATTTACCATTCAAGTTCATGTTCAAGTTCAAGTTACATTTATTGTCACATGCACCAATTGGTACAATGAGATTTGAGTTACTATGCAGCCATACAAATAAAAAAGAACACAATACACGATAGAGTTTAACATAAACATCCCCACACAGTAGAATCAACGTTTCCCACTGTGAGGGAAGGCAATAAAGGCCATGACCAGGGTTGCAGTGATGTTTTTGGTGGTTTACTCTGGCAATTTTGGCAGACGCTACATTTGCTCACCAGTGACTCGATGTCACTGTCAATACCAGGCCAATACACACAACTTCTGGCAATTGACTTCATGCTGACAATGCCAGGATGTTCGGCATGAAGTTCATTCATAATTATTTTTCTCAAAGAGTCTGGTACAACCACTCTGTAATCCCAATTAATGCATCCCTGCTCACATGATAATTCATGGCGTCGATTATGGAAAGGCTTCAGCTCTGAGTTCAGAACTGAGTTCAATCCACTATCGATTTCAGTTCAACCGTTCAATGTCTGTTCATAGACACACTTCAGCACATTGTCTTTCTCTGTTTCTGCTGCAATTTATTTTGCAGTCATCGAAAAGTCTTCATCTACAACTTGTAGTGTGTAGAGTTCTCACTTCCCACGTCAGAGTTCTCATGGGGCAACCGGGACAACACATCTGCAACTGCGTTACACTTGGGGCTTCTGTACTCAACCTTGTAGTCATACTGGGACAGCAAAATTGCCCAGCGCTGCATCCTTGATGCCGCCATTGAAGGTATAGCTGACTTGGGACCCAGTATCACTAGTAGTGACTTGTGATCAGTCACTAGGGTGAATGGTCTGCCGAGAAGAAACTGATGTAATTTCTTGATTCCGAACACGATGCTGAGTGCTTCCTTTTCTATCTGTGCATAGTTGCGTTCACTCGATGATAGGGTGCGGGATGCAAAAGCAATAGGCTTTTCCTGTCCGTCATTCATTACGTGGGAGATCACTGCACCTACACCATAACTTGAAGCATCACAAGCAAGTTTCATCTCGTGTGTCGTATCATAGTGAACAAGGAGTTTGTCACATGTCAAGTTTTCTTTGTAAATGTCATATGCACGTTGCTGTTCCTTTCCCCACGTCCATTTCACATCTTTTTGTAGCAGATGATGTAGTGGCTGTAGCACAGTTGCTAAATCTGGAAGGAATCGTGCATAGAACTGCACCATCCCAAGGAATGATCGTAGCTCTGAAACATTGTTGGGTTTTGGAGCATTCACTATTGCTTCCACTTTTGCCTTCACAGGGCATTGTGGCAGTTCAGTCGTGTGAGAACTTGCTCGAGGATTTCCAGATGTTCTACCATGCCCTCTGTGAATATCAGTAGGTCATCCTGGTTGCACACACAGTGCGGAATGCTTGTAACATTTGTCCATGACAGGCTGAAAATTTTTCGGGGAGGATTTCACACTATCGGGCAGCTTTGTATATGAATACAAGCTCTTATTTGTGTTGATAGTCAAGTACTGCTGACTCTCCTTGTTGACATTGAGTTGGGCATAAGCGTGAGACAAATCCAGTTTAGTGAAGACTCTTGCTCCGTTAAGTTCTGCGTACAGATCTTGCGAGGTTGGTAACTGATATTGTTCGCCATCAACGGCTCGGTTGATTGTGACTTTGTAGTCACCACATAGTCGTACAGTATTGTCGGCCTTGGGTACGGCCACAATTATCGTTGCCCAGTTACTCTGGTCTGCCTTCACGAGTACTCCATTCCGCTCTAACCTGTTGAGTCCTTCCTCCACTTGTTGCTTTAGTGCTTATGGTACAGGTCGTGGTCGACAATACACAGGTTTCACATCTTGCTTAAGTCGAATGTGTGCAGAGTACCCTGTTATTCCCATGTAACTGTCAGCAATAATGTTTGCATGTTTGGTTATGACATTTTCAAGACATGATTTGGGCAAATCAATGCTGAAAATGTTCTTCCAGTCTAATTCTATTCTACACAGCCAATCCTTTCCAAGGAGGGTTGGTTTATTTCTGCAGCTGGCCACTATGATGGACAATGTTATTGACTGACCATTATTCTGAACTTTACAGTTCATTTGTCCGCATGTTTCCGAAACTTCGCCCGAGTAGGTTCTCAGCTTCAACTTACACTCAAACAATGGTATCTGTGGGAACTTTGTTTCATGCAGGTCTTTGCTCATGACCGAACAATCTTCTGCCGTGTCAATACACATATCGATTAACTGTTCATTTATCAATAGTTTATTTCGAAAGTCCTTGCCTTGGCTGGTTGTAGGCTTATCGATGTTGGTTGCATAAATGGTGTACAACCCAAGCTTATTTCCATCTGGGTTCACCTCCAAGTTGTGAACTCCTCTCTGGTGTTGCTTGTTTCCTGCAGATTGTTGGTTTCCTGTTTTAAGCTTGGACCGACATGCTGAGGCAATATGGGCTTTCTTCTGACAGTTATAGCACTTGGCCATTTTGAACTGACAAAATTGGGATGAGTGATTACCGTTGCAACGATAACAACTGGCTGAACTCGGCTCCCCGCCATACTTTGGTTTTGGTTTAGCGCCTCTTGGTTTGGCCATAGGCACTGCCTTGTGGCTGTAAACGGCCACTGCAGTCCATGGTGGATGAAACTCGTGAGCATTCTTTGATGCCAACTCCATTGTGGTAGCAATCTTGCATGCTTTCTCGAATGTAAGATCTGGTGTGTTCATGAGTTTGGACTGAATTTGTTCATCCACTAGACCACAAACAAATCTGTTGCATAGTGCGTGTCCAAGAAAGGTTCCAGTGCAGTGCAAAGTTACATTTTTCAAGGCAACAATGTACTCATTGATTGTCTCATTCTGCTTCTGGTTTCTAGTGCCAAATTTATAGCTTTCTGCAATTTCCAGAGGCTTTGGGTTGAAGTGCTCCTCCAACTTCTTCATAACGTCATTGAATGGAACGTCTTTTGCCTTTATGGGCACAAGGAGATTCACGAGTGTGCCGTACACTTCAGGACTGGTCTCCGTGAGCAGAATTACTTTCATGCATTCGCAAAAGGCCTTATTTGTTTCAGTCACTATCTCTCCTTCACCACTAATCTCCATTATGTTGTTTGCCGTGAAAAAACATCTTTGCTCTCTCCATATAGGAGCTAAACGGCGCTACGCTTGTCAAAAGTGCCAAGGTTTCCGATGTAGCCTGTGGACGCTGCCATCATGTCGTTCTTTTTTTTTAATCCGTTCAAAAACCCCGAATTCCTGTCTGTTCTGGTGTAACAATTCACCTAAAACGTAGCTGTATAAAGGCTATTCAGCTCTGGCGAGCTGGACCGCCGAGAGCAACATCTCCGGGCTGCGGGTCTGCGGAGTGGAGAGGCGGCAGTGCGGAGAGGCGGCGAGGCGGAGAGGCGGCAGTGCGGAGAGGCGGCGCCGACTTTTTCATCGGGAGCCTGGGAGCTCCAAACCGGCGCGGCCTTGTCGGCTTCGGCAGCCGCGGGCTCCAACCAGGAAGCGGCCGTTCCAGGTGGCCCAGCCGCCGAAAGGACTCTCCCGACGCCGGGGCAAGACCACCCGGTGAGAACGGGCAGGGACATCGGGCCTCCGTAGAGGGAATTGCGGTGGCCTCAATAGGCCTGACTTTGGGGTGAACATGGGGTGGGGACTGGACATTGTGCCTTCCTCCACAGTGCTACCCACTGTGGGGGGATGATTTTTTTGTCTAATTGTAGTCCTGTAGGTCTGTGTCCAAGATGGCTGCCGTGAAGAGAGGGTGGACGCTGGCGCGCTTTGGCTGCCGCTGCTCTCTCTTCACACTGTGTTTTTGATTTTCTGTTTTTGGATTGAATTCTGTTTTTAATTTGTGTCTCTGTGATGTCTTTATTACTTGTTATATTCCGATTATATGTTTTTATTCCGATTACTATGTAAGGTGTCCTTGAGATGTCTGAAAGGCGCCCATTAAATAAAATTTATTATTATTATTATTATTGTAGCAGCAGCGAGATAGATCAAGCAGCAACTAAACTGTAAGTAGTTGATGATTCTGCTCTATCGTACTGAACAGGTTGTGTTTCTTGCCAATGAATGCATGCTCAGTTGTGTGATTACAATAACTAAAATATAGTGTATGGGTACTGTTGAATGAAATGTAGCCCCCCCCCCCCCCCCAAAGTGTGTATTGAGAGGCACATTTGGGTGGAAAACTAAGTTAATGAGTACTTGCCTTTGTTCTCTGTAATATTGTTAACTTTTACATCCAAGTCAAGTCAAGTTTATTCGTCACATACACATACGAGATTGCAGTGAAATGAAAAGTGGCAATGCTCGCGGACTTTGTGCAAAAAGACAAACAAACAAACAACCAAACAAACTATAAACACAATCATAAACACCCACATATTCTTGTACATATTAAATATTGGAAGGAAAAACGTTCAGTAAAGTTAGTCCCTGGTGAGATAGGAATTTACAGTCCGAATGGCCTCTGGGAAGAAACTCCTTCTCAACCTCTCCGTTCTCACAGCATGGCAACGGAGGCGTTTGCCTGACCATAGCAGCTGGAACAGTCCGTTGCATGGGTGGAAGGGGTCTCCCATGATTTTATTGGCTCTGGAGTTGCACCTCCTGATGTATAGTTCCTGCAGGGGGGCGAGTGAAGTTCCCATAGTGCGTTCGGCCGAACGCACTACTCTCTGCAGAGCCTTCTTGTCCTGGGCAGAGCAATTCCCAAACCAGATGGTAATGTTTCCAGACAAGATGCTTTCCACAGCCGCAGAGTAGAAGCACTGGAGGATCCTCAGAGACACTCTGAATTTCGTCAATTGCCTGAGGTGGTAAAGGCGCTGCCTTGCCTTACTCACGAGTGCTGCGGCGTGTGATGTCCATGTCATATCCTCAGAGATGTGGACTCCCAGATATTTAAAGCAGCTCACTCTTTCCACAGTATCCCCATTTATCCTCAATGGCATGTATGTCCTCGGATGATGTGCCCTCCTAAAGTCCACGATCAGCTCCTTAGTTTTTTTGATGTTCAAGAGGAGGCTGTTTTCCTGGCACCAGAGTGCTAGATCAGCCACCTCCTCCCGGTAGGCCTTCTCATCGTTGTCTGAGATCAGGCCTACCACCACAATGTCAAGTCAAGTCAAGTCAAGTCAAGTTTATTCGTCACATACACATACGAGATGTGCAGTGAAATGAAAAGTGGCAATGCTCGCGGACTTTGTGCAAAAAGACAAACAAACAAACAACCAAACAAACTATAAACACAATCATAAACACACACATATTCTTTTACATATTAAATATTGGAAGGAAAAACGTTCAGTAAAGTTAGTCCCTGGTGAGATAGGAGTTTACAGTCCGAATGGCCTCTGGGAAGAAACTCCTTCTCAACCTCTCCGTTCTCACAACATGGCAACGGAGGCGTTTGCCTGACCGTAGCAGCTGGAACAGTCCGTTGCATGTGTGTGTACAGGGAGTACAATAGGGGGCTGAGGACGCAACCCTGGGGCGATCCTGTGCTCAGGGTGAGGGACTTCGATGTATTCCCTCCCATCTTGACTACCTGGGGCCTGGCGGTGAGAAAGTCCAGGACCCAGGCACACAGGGAGGTGTTGAGCCCCAATTCCAGTAGCTTCCCGGCCAGTCTGGTGGGGACTATCATGTTGAAGGCTGAACTGAAGTCTATGAACAGCATCCTCACGTAGCCCCCCTTCTGGCTGTCAAGATGAGAGAGAGCGGTGTGCAAAACCTGGGAGACCGCATCGTCCGTGGATCTGTTCGGACGGTATGCTAACTGCAACGGGTCCATGTTGCGAGGGAGGAAGGCGCATATGTGTTTCTTCACCTGAGAGGACAGCCGTGGTTTAATATTTCATCTGGGAAAAGGCACTTTGAACACACGAACATTCTCAACATCATGCTGAAATATAACCGCTAGTCACATGCTTGTATTTTGCAATGCAGTTTAAATTGCCTACTGGGTGATTGTGATACCACTGTCCACAACCATAATCTTAAAATAAAAATTACATTATTCCCTGTGCTCATATTGCGTGGTGTCTGTATTACAGATGTGTTTATTCTGTATCAGTTTCATTTTTGTCCATTGCTCCTGCAAGTAATGCCAAATATTTTTAACACAACATGCATTATCTATTTCTATGAGATGTTAAATGAGGAGGGATAGATTCAATAGGAACTTGAGAGGCAGATTTTCCACGCACAGGGTGGTGGGTATATGGAATGAGATGCCAGAAAAAATAGTTGAGGCAAGTCAAGAGTCAAGAGTGTTTTATTGTCATATGTCCCAAATAGGACAATGAAATTCTTGCTTGCTGCAGCACAGCAGAATATGTAAACATAGTACATAATGAGAGAAGAAAAAAAGTTCAGTGTGTGTATACACATGCACACATACTCAATCTCAATAAATAACAAATATAATGATAGTCTGTTGCAGTTCAGAGCTTATTTGTTGTCGTGATGGCTGTAGGGAAGTAGCTGTTCCTGAACCTGGACGTTACAGTTTTCAGGCTCCTGGACCTCCTTCCCGATGGCAATGGTGAAATGAGTGTGTGGCCAGGATGGTGTGGGTCTTTGATGATGTTGGCTGCCTTTTTGAGGCAGCGACTTCGATAGATCACTTCGATGGTGGGGAGGTCAAAGCTGGTGATGGACTGGGCAGTGGTCACAACTTTTTGCAGTCTTTTCCGCTCCTGGACGTTCAAGTTGCCAAACCAGGCCACGATGCAACCAGTCCGTATGCTCTCTACCGTGCACATGTAGAAGTTCAGGAGAATTCTCTTTGACATACAAATCTCTTTAATCTTCTCAGGAAGTCGCTGATGTGCCTTCTTTATAATTGCATCAGTGTGCTGGGACAAGGAAAGATGCACGCCCAGGAATTTGAAGTTTTTGACCCTCTCCACCATCGTCCCACTGATGTAAACAGGATTGTGGGTCCTCATCCTTTCCCTACCAAAGTTCATAATCAGTTCCTTGGTTTTACTGATGTTGAGAGCCAGGTTGTTGTGCTGGCACCATTTGGTCAATCGGTCGATCTCACTTCTATACTCTGACTCATCACCATCTGTGATTCGTCTAACAGCAGTGGTGTCGTCGGTGAACTTGATGATGGGGTTTGCACTATGACTGGCTACGCGGTCATGAGTATAGAGCGAGTACAGCAGGGGGCTGAGCACGCAGCCTTGAGGTGCTCCCGTACTGATTATTACTGAGGATGAAGTGTTTCTGCCAATTCGAACTGACTGGTCTGTGGATGAGGAAGTCGAGGATCCAATTGTAGAGGGATGCGCAACCCAGTTCCATGAGCTTGGTAACCAGCTTGGAGGGGATGATGGTATTGATGGTATTGAATGCCGAGCTGTAGTCTATAAACAACAGCCTGACATAAGTGTTTTTATTGTCCAAGTGGTCCAATGCGGAATGGAGAGCCAGTGAGATTGCATCCTCCGTTGACCTGTTGTGTAGTGGGTCGAGGTTCTTGTCGAGGTAGGAGTTGATATGCCCATAACAGCATTAAAAAAAAATTTGGATATGTATTGCTCCCGATGTTGGGGAAGTCCAGGACAAGGGGTCACAGCTTAAAGATAAGGGGGAAATCCTTTAAAACCGAGATGAGAAGAACTTTTTTCACACAGAGAGTGGTGAATCTCTGGAACTCCCTGCCACAGAGGGTAGTCGAGGCCAGTTCATTGGCTATATTTAAGAGGGAGTTAGATGTGGCCCTTGTGGCTAAGGGGATCAGAGGGTATGGAGAGAAGGCAGGTACGGGATACTGAGTTGGATGATCAGCCATGATCATATTGAATGGCGGTGCAGGCTCGAAGGGCCGAATGGCCTACTCCTGCACCTAATTTCTATGTTTCTATTTTTCTATGTATGCGAGTAAGAAAGGTTTAGAGGGATATAGGCCAAACGTGGGCAAGTGGGACTAACATAGATGAGAATCTTAGTTAGCATGAACAAGTTGGGCTGAGGGACCTATTTCCATGCTGGATGACTCTCATCCAGTTTGTAATCTGCTCCTGTGATCTGAATAGATTATTCTATCTTTTCGCCATACCTTTTATAAGCAAAAAAAAACTGTTGGGAGAACTCGGTAGGTCAGGTACCATCTTTGGAAAGAAACAGAATAATGAGCAGTCTGGAGAAGGCTCCTGTCCCAAAATGTCATCTGTCCAATTCCTTCCACAGATGGTGTCTGACCGGAGTTCCTCAAGTGCTGTTTATTTGGCTCAATATTCTAGTATTTGCAGTCTCTTGCACCTCCATTTTACTAGCTTTTTAACCAACTAATGGGGACTGATGCAAGACTGATACAATTCAGAAGGTGCTTTATTTCACAGTGACTGAACATAGTGAGTAGCAATAATCAGAATCACGCTGTTCAATCAGTGTAACTTTGTAAAGCAAAATAAAATGTCATGCTTCCCTACTTTATTACTTGATTAAAATAAGATGCTACCTGTCATTGTTTCAACATTTGTCAGGTGTTCATAACTTTATCTTCCTGCCTGCCTTATCTAGCTCTCCTGGATGTTTTTCTACTTCTGTCAATGATTGACAATTGACTGTGTTCAAGTGAATAGATCTTTAAGAGTAACACCCGAGTGTGAATGCTTAGCAGAAGGCTAAACTATTGTCTGAACCGGCATCTGTCCATTTCCCTCTACAAATGCTGCCTGACCTGCTGAGTTTCTCCAGCAGTTTGTGTTTTGCTCAACATTCTAGCATCTTCTATCTCCACTAAACTATTGTTGATTGTCTTCAACATGCTATTTCAGATGTGTCTCTTTGTTTAACCTGTCTTTCCATAACACCCTCCTGTAGTAGGAATTCAACTTTTTGAGGACTATGTTCAGTCAATGGAAATACAATTTAACATGTTTCCCACCAATCTCCTCCAGTCCCTACCCTGATTATGGAACATCATCAGAAATCCAGAAAAGGTGGTCTGAGTGATGACCATGACAGGAAATTATTCAAAAACACATAATTTGGACTTTTGCTTTATGGTTAAGACCTCATTTATTATGTCCAATACCACATTGGACATGTATTGGACATAACGCGATTGATGAATTGGGCAATGCAGCCTTTAGTATTCTTAGCTTGCAGTAATACAAATAAACATAGCTATTAAAAGAACCTCTTTATTTGTGAATATCCTGCAGGGGAATTAACTTCATTATTGTGAGCCAGTAACTCTCTTTTCCCTATTGACACAATTTGTTTTCACAATGTGATTTTGTATAACTTCAGATTTCTTAAGAATGGAACTATTGTAGCAGAAATACCTGTAATTGATAATGTTTGAATCAAACGTACCCTCCTATAATGTGTAACCATCATACCATGTATCATAAACTGAAGGCTATTTTTCAATCTGAAGAAGCGTCCCAAACTGAAATGTCACGTATCTCTTTTCTCCAGGGACACTGCCTGACCCGTTGAGTTACTCCAGCATTTTGTCTGTCTATTAAGTTTATTCAATTGTTTCTGGCAAGGGATGAATTCATCACCTGGAAGGTTTTGGCTGTGGTTAGGGTTTTTTTTATATCGGCCAACTAAAGTGTAATTTTTCTCTACTTATTCATTAGCTTTGTGAAGGTGAACTAAACCAAAAATAAATAGAGGTTACGAGGCAGATTGAACTGGATGACTGTTGTAATCTTATCTCAAACAAACAGAATCCTTGGTTTTTATTGTAGATTTTGTTTTAAGCTTTGACTCTCCCTTGTTGCTGCTGCCATTTCTACAACATCGCTGTGAATTTGACAAAGCAGGGCACATGGGCTCACAGAATATATGGCAATATAAATCCTTGCAACATTCTTTCAGATGGTAAATTGTAAAAGTGCTTCCTGCCTTTCAAGTAATAGTAGTCTTGGGTTTACCTATAAGGAGCCTCTGGAGGGGAATTAAAAAGATAGCTCATCACAAAGACTGAACTGAAAGTGAGTTCTATTTACAGGGGCCACATGTGGGAATTTTTGATGTGTTAGATGGGGTGGAAAAAAGGTAAGCTCAGTCATTTAACATAATGGTTTTTAGTGTTAAGCAACCATTTTCCTTGATTAATCCCAAGGGCTAGGAACAGACTTCAAAGTATCAAATTATAACTATTTTCATGGCACTTTAATTATAAGTGTGCTTTTTGCATATCTTTGAATGTTAATCACAGCAAACTAGTGTAGTTTGCATTTTTTGTGAGCTACAGGGAATATTTAAATCAACATATATCAGCAATCTGAACCTTTTTTCAAAGAGTGTGTATATCTGTCAGGTCATGTTACCAAATAAAGTGCTTAACTTTTCATGAGTGATGAATATTAATTAATTGTATAAAATATTCCTTCAAAGGTGAAGGAGTATTTTCTCCACTCAACATCAACAAAACCACGGAACTAATCAGAAAGGGGAGGTTGTTCGACTTTGCTAGTTTTCATGGGTGGGTTAGCAATGGAGAGAGTTGGCAGGGGAACGGCACAGCGGTAGAGAGAGAGAGAGAGAGAGAGTGTGTGTGTGTGTGTGTGTGTGTGTGTGTGTGTGTGTAGGGGTGGTGGTTAGTGTGTGTGTTACGTTGCAGGCTGCAGCCCCCTCCCCCTCCCGGGCGCGTTGAGAGGACAGGACCAAACGGGTCCCCCTTGGTCTAATAATAATATACAATGATATACTAATAATTCTAATAGTATAACTATGCCCTGCTATACCACTAAAGTTTTCGAACTTTATGAAACTTCCAGCAATGTCTTCTGCCCCTTGTTTCTTAACTCCAATGATTCTGCTTGATTTTATGAGCTGAACCCTCTCTTCTCTCTTGACTTGATATCTGCCCTTGGCTCTCCTTTCTGCAATAGATGTGATGGCTCATGTTTGACAAATGATTGGTTGTATGTCACAGAGGGGATATTTCCACATGAAAGTCCAACCCTGACTTCAGCGCATTGCTGCATAACATGCTGTAAGATTCTCTGTGCAATTGCATTCATAGTACTACAATACTACTACTATTGTCCAAATATGTCCTTTCCACAAAAATAAAGACAAATCTAACCCAACTAATTTTACTTTTGATCTTCGGCAAAGTGATGGAATGGATAATTATTAGAGTTATCAAGAAGTTCAGGTTAGATACTGCCAAAGTCTGTCAGTTCTTGACCTCAATATTGCCTTGAAACAAGGCCAAAACAGCTCTACTCCTGAGGTTAAGCAAGAGTAAATGGCTCTGATATTATGACAGCATTTGATGTGGCATCAACAAACAATAGACAATAGGTGCAGGAGTAGGCCATTCGGCCCTACGAGCCAGCACCGCCATTCAATGTGATCATGGCTGATCATCCCCAATCAGTACCCCGTTCCTGCCTTCTCCGCATATCCCCTAACTCCGATATCTTTAACAGCCCTATCTAGCTCTCTCTTGAAAGTATCCAGAGACCCGGCCTCCACCGCCCTCTGAGGCAGAGAATTCCACAGACTCACAACTCTCTGTGTGGAAAAAGTGTTTCCTCATCTCCGTTCTAAATGGCTTACCCCTTATTCTTAAACTGTGGCCCCTGGTTCTGGACTCCCCCAACATCGGGAACATGTCTCTAGTGTGTCCAAACCATTTATAACCTTATATGTTGACTAGTAATTACTTCAAGACTTTAATGGCAGATTTAACCAAACTGGGCCAAACATGGTCTGCAAAGTTTAACCCTAGTCAGTAAAGATGACTGCTGGAGACTGAACTACAGCATGGTTTCGCTTTTACTTTACTTAATGTCCAGCTAGCAAGAGTTTTATACCAAGAGCTTCAACTGTACTACCTTTCACAAAATGGCACTTTCATATTCACCGAAGTGATTTTTCTTTCTTGTCTATTAATAGAGATCCTATTGAATTGCACTTTGTGTATTATAATCTGGAATGTGCTTTCAGAAAGCATGCAAAACTCAATTTAATTACCTATGAAGTATAGGGTAAACTAACCAAACAAGAAGTATTTTAATTTGCTTTTAACATTTCACTTTGGTACGGAGTTGTTATTTATATAAATTACTAGACTAAGTGGGACCCGTTGGGTCCCAGCATCACACAGGAGGGCTGGTCATCCAACACAATATTCCACCTCTCCACCAATTCTAATATTGGTGGCCAGTTGGGGGGGGGGGGGGGCTTTCTGGAGCGCTAGTATGAGTGTTGTGGGCTGAAGGGACTGGTTTCCAGAGGGCTAGTATGCAAATTGTGCGCCAAATGGATTCTTGGGCTGGCGTCTCAGTCAATCAAGCCTGTTGTGCTGGCAACTCACTCACGGCTGGTGGGCTGGTAGTTGATTCACGGCTAATCCTTGAAATTCTATTTCAAGCAGGGTATAAGGCCACCAAATTCAAGTGCAGTTTCTTACCACTTCTAGCAGGGTGCAAGGCCACCAAATTCAAGTGCAGTTTCATACCATTTGAAGTAGGGTGCAAAGCCACTAAAGACAGCGAGTCGTAACCTCTCCCTCCTCCATCTTGCAGAGACTGAGCCACACCCACATTTCCGGGTTTTATAACCCCTCCCCCCCCCCACCGGAAAAGGTGTGGCTTTCATGGAGTGATTGACAGGAGAGAGAGATTCTCAACATTTTAAAAAAAACTAATAACACTTTTATTTTTCACTGATGGGAAGAATTCTCTGCATCTGCTCAGCGGAGGGGGACTGAGTAAGATGGCCAAAAATCACAGCCGTAAGTGGTAGCGTTTTATCTAAAATCAATATACAGTGCAAACAGGAAGTGAATTTACAGTAGTGCCTTTTAACTTCAAGCCAAAGCACCCAAGCCACCATTTGCAGTAAGTAGTGCCTTTCAACTTCATGCCACCATTTGCAGTAAGTGGTGTCTTTCAACGTCAAGCCACACCCAAGCCACACCCAAGCCACACCCAAGCAACCATTTGCAGTAAGTAGTGCCTTTCAACTTCAAGCCAAAGCAACCAAGCCATCATTCGCAGTAATAGTGCCTTTCAACTTCAAGCCACACCCAAGCCATCATTTGCAGTAAGTAGTGCCTTTCAACTTCAAAGCTCCCAAGCCACCATTTGCAGTAAGTGGTGTATTTCAACTTCAAGCCACATCCAAGCCATAATTTGCAGTAAGTGGTGTCTTTCAACTTCATGCCACCATTTGCAGTTAGTGCCTTTCAACTTCAAGCCACAATTTGCAGTAAGTAGTGCCTTTCAACCTCAAGCCAATGCACCCACGCCCCCATTTGCAGTAAGTAGTGCCTTTCAACTTCAAGCCACACCCAAGCCATCATTTGCAGGAAGTAGTGCCTTTCAAATTCATGCCACCATTTGCAGTAAGTGGTGTCTTTCAACTTCAAGCCACACCCAAGCCACCATTTGCAGTAAGTAGTGCCTTTCAACTTCAAGCCAAAGCAACCAAGCCACCATTTGCAGTAATAGTGCCTTTCAACTTCAAACCAAAGCTCCCAAGCCACCATTTAGTGCTTTCAACTTCAAGCCAAAACACCCAAGCCACCATTTGCAGTAAGTATTTTCTTTCAACCTCATGCCACCATTTGCAGTAAGTAGTGCCTTTCAACTTCAAGCCACAATTTGCAGTAAGTAGTGCCTTTCAACTTCAGCCCAATGCACCCACGCCCCCCCATTTGCAGTAAGTAGTGCCTTTCAACTTCAAGCCACAACCAAGCCACCATTTGCAGTAAGTAGTGCCTTTCAACGTCAGGCCAATGCACCCACGCCCCCCATTTGCAGTAAGTAGTGCCTTTCAACTTCAAGCCACACCCAAGCCACCATTTGCAGTAAGTAGTGCCTTTCAACTTCAAGCCAAAGCAACCAATCCACCATTTGCAGTAAGTAGTGCCTTTCAACTTCATGCCACCATTTGCAGTAAGTGGTGTCTTTCAACTTCAAGCCACACCCAAGCCATCATTTGCAGTAAGTGGTGTCTTTCAACTTCAAGCCACACCCAAGCCACCATTTGCAGTAAGTAGTGCCTTTCAACTTCAAGCCAAAGCAACCAAGCCACCATTTGCAGTAATAGTGCCTTTCAACTTCAAACCAAAGCTCCCAAGCCACCATTTGCAGTTAGTGCTTTCAACTTCAAGCCAAAACACCCAAGCCACCATTTGCAGTAAGTAGTGCCTTTCAACTTCAAGCCACACCCAAGCTACCATTTGCAGTAAGTAGTGCCTTTCAACTTCAAGCCAAAGCAACCAAGCCACCATTTGCAGTAATAGTGCCTTTCAACTTCAAGCCAAAGCTCCCAAGCCACCATTTTCAGTACGTAGTGCCTTTCAACTTCATGCCACCATTTGCAATAAGTAGTGCCTTTCAATTTCAAGACACACCCAAGCCAACCGGGGGGGGGGGGGGGCTGGCTGGCTTTCTGGAGCGCTGGTATGAATCATTTTAGAACCAATAGACATTTTTTGCAAGCTTTGGAACCAATAGTCATTTTTTTTTTGCAAGCTTTAGAACCAATAGACATTTTTTTGCAAGCTTTAGAACCAATAGTCTTTTTTTTTTTGCAAGCTTTAGAACCAATAGACATTTTTTGCAAGCTTTAGAACTAATAGTCATTTTTTTGCAAGCTTTAGAACCGATAGACATTTTTTGCAAGCTTTAGAACCAATAGAAATTTTTTTGCAAGCATTTTAGAACCAATAGACATTTTGTTGCAAGCATTTTAGAACCAATAGTCATTTTTTTGCAAGCTTTAGAACCAATGGTCATTTTATTGCAAGCTTTAGAACCAATGGTAATTTTTTTGCAAGCTTTAGAACCAATAGAGACACTTTTTGCAAGCTTTAGAACCAATAGACATTTTTTGCAAGCTTTAGAACCAATAGACAAATTTTTTGCAAGCTTTAGAACCAATAGACAATTTTTTTTGCAAGCTTTAGAACCAATAGAATTTTTTTGCAAGCTTAGAACAAATAGACATTTTTTGCAAGCTTTAGAACCAATAGACATTTTTGCAAGCTTTAGAACCAATAGAGACACTTTTTGCAAGCTTTAGAACCAATAGAGACACTTTTTGTTAGCTTTAGAACCAATAGACATTTTTTGCAAGCATTTTAGAACCACTAAGGGCACTTACATTTGAGTAGACATGTGTTCAGTGTTATTCACAGCTCAGAGAAACGTGACCCTCTGCCTTCCTCCATCTTGAAGAGTGAGTGAGGCACACCACTTCCTGGTTTTATAGTCCCTCCTCCCTGCCGCCAACTGGGGCAGCAGAGAGAATGGGGAATTTTGTAAAAACATTAATATATTTGTCATTTTTAATCGACGGGAAAAATCCTCGGCACACATGCGGCGGAGGGGGGCTCTGAGCAAGGTGGCCAAAAATGATGGCCGTAGGTGGCGGTGTTCTCTCGGAAATCGCAGCACAGATGGCCAAAACCGGATAAGAACAGACTTTTAGTAATATAGATGATACTTGAGGAGATTATTCTCTATTTTCTTTGGAAAATAGATGGAAGCATAGAATGTCATTGCCACATCATCAGTAAAACTCCCATGCAATAACAAATTAATTTGATTTATTCAAGCATGGATGTTATTAAGGGCAGGTTATGTACGACTAGCGATCAAATCCTTTGAGGTAACAAAGGTTGATGAGATTAATGTATTTGACCTGAAATTTAGCAAGTTGTATGATAAAGTCTATGATTCAAAGATCTGTGTGCCAAATTCATCAGGAAAGTTAAAGCCAGAATCCAAGGATAAATGGCAAATTGGATTATTTTAAACTGGTTCTGTGTGAGAAATGAAAGGCCAAAAATCAACAGGAATTTTAGGGATTGAAATACTGTGTAATGGGATTTCACAGCCATTATTTCTATGTCCTTTGTTTTTTTTCCAAGTTATTGAATTGGACTTAAAATGT
Source organism: Amblyraja radiata (assembly GCF_010909765.2). Lineage (NCBI taxonomy): Eukaryota > Metazoa > Chordata > Chondrichthyes > Rajiformes > Rajidae > Amblyraja > Amblyraja radiata. The sequence goes on along the minus strand of NC_045958.1, from coordinate 53,845,361 downwards.
TTTGGTTTTTTTAATGGCAATTTTAAACAAATTAAAATTGATACCATGATTATCAACAAAGTTCAAGACTGCAGGAAGATATCAATAGACTTGTTAGTTAGGCACTAAAGTGAGGGACTGTATTCGGGGTACACAAAAATGCTGGAGAAACTCAGCGGGTGCAGCAGCATCTATGGAGCGAAGGAAATAGGTAACGTAACCCGCTGAGTTTCTCCAGCATTTTTGTGTACCCCAAATACAGTCCCTTTGATTTTCCAGCATCTGCAGTTCCTTCTTGAACAGACTGTATTTGGGGATGACAAACAAGGCAAATGAATGCACAAACTTGAAAGAATAGAGAGATAATGGAATGTCTGTGCAATGGTTTCTGAAGGGAGCAGAAGAGGTAGGTAAAGTACAATGGCCAGCGTTTGTTCTGGAGAAATAAAACAAACACCAGTGCTAATTCGGATGCAAATAAGGGAAAACCAGGGTCTGAAGAAGGGTTTCGGCCCGAAACGTCACCTATTTCCTTCGCTCCATAGATGCTGCTGCACCCGCTGAGTTTCTCCAGCATTTTTGTGTACCAGGGAAAACAAAGTCCTGCTGTGCAGGCCAATAATGTCTACGTTGATTCAAAGGTCAATTAATTTGGTGCCATCAGGGTTACCTTTAGCAGAAAGTGTTGTCTAAGCTGGGACTGAGACCAAATAGTTGTGTGAACTACCTGTTTGTTTGTTCCTAGACCATTAATGGGCTAAGATAATAGGGATAATGATGGACAGGGACTAGCTCACCCCTTGAAATAGCATATTTGAATTTGTGTATGACGGGTAAAAAGAGAGAGCTCTCGGTTAGTTCTCTTTTGAGGTGGTTAATGTTAAACGGGGCTTGTTATGATCATTAGATTTAGAAGAACAAAAAAACTGTTATGGCCCTGTCCCACGGTACGAGTTCATTCCAAGAGCTCTCCCGAGTTGGCCCTGATTCGAACTCGGAGATTTACGGTAATGGCCGCTCATCGGTACTCGGGGCACTCGTGGACATTTTTCAACATGTTCATTCTCCGTGCTTACCACGAGTTTGATTTTTTTTAAACTCGGGAGAGCTCTTGGAATGAACTCGTACCGTGGGACAGGGGCATTAGTGTATGGCTGATATGTAGGAGACACAGGGCCACAGCAAGCAGAGTTGCTGCCTCAAAGCCTCAGTGACCGGGATTCAATCCTGACCCCTGGTACTACCTATGTGGAGGTTGGGTGTTTTCTCTCTGGCTGGTTTCCTCCCATGTCCCAAAGATGTGCAGACTGGTAGGTTAATTGGCCACTGTAAATTGCCAATAGTGTGTAGGTAAGTGGTTAACATAACATAGAAACATAGAAAATAGGTGCAGGAGTAGGCCATTCGGCCCTTCGAGCCTGCACCGCCATTCGATATGATCATGGCTGATCATCCAACTCAGTATCCCATCCCTGCCTTCTCTCCATACCTCCTGATCCCTTTAGCCACAAGGGCCACATCTAACTCCCTCTTAAATATAGCCAATGAACTGGCCTCAACTACCTTCTGTGGCAGAGAATTCCACAGATTCACCACTCTCTGTGTAAAAAATGATTTTCTCATCTCGGTCCTAAAAGACTTCCCTCTTATCCTTAAACTGTGACCCCTAGTTCTGGACTTCCCCAACATCGGAATAATCTTCCTGCATCTAGCCTGTCCAACCCATAAGTATTTTGATGAACTTGTAAGGAGCTTGTAAGGTTGAACTTGTAAGGAGAATGAAATGGGATTAGTGTAAAATTAGTTCAGATGGGTCAATTCAATTGGCTGAAGGGCCTTTCTCCATGCTCTCTCACTCTATCTGGGACATTTTGCTCTTTACCAGATGTCTGACCATTTAATTGTATGCAAATCATTCTATTTGTTGCCGGTTGTATATTTTGCTGTGGTAGATTGTGGTAACTGCCACTTTGGGAAACAATAAAAATTGCTGTATTCCTTCACCCTCTGGGTAAACTATAATTTGCAGATGCTGATTCATACACAAAAGGACACACAGTGCTGGAGTAACGCAGCAGGTGATGTTTCGGGTTGAGACACTTCTTCAGACTGATTGTAGGGGGGGATGAGGAAAGCTGGAAGAGGCAGGTAATAGTGGGTACACGGGTGAGGGGAATGTTTGATAGCCAGATGGTTAGAATAAAGGCCAGAAATAACTGCAGAGCTGTGAGACGTATTCATAAGACTCGATCTCCCATGCACAAAACCATGTTAATCCCTAATCAGCGCCTGTCTATCCGAATGCATATATCTGCTGACATCGAAACAGGTTATCAGGTGTGGAACATTCTGATCCTATACCATTGTAACAGTATATGGAAACACAATAAACACATTTATGTTAATTGACCCCCAATTAGGGTGGCGCAGCGGTAGAGTTGCTGCCTTACAGCGCCGGGGAACGTATTTCGATCTTGACTACGGGATCTGTCCGTACGGAGTTTGTAAGTTTTTCCCGTGACCGCGTGGGTTTTCTCCGAGGTCTTCAGTTTCCTCCAACACTCAAGACATACAGGTTTGTAGGTTGATTGGCTTGGTGTATGTGTAAATTGTCCCTAGTGCATGTAGCATAGTGTTAATGTGCGGGGATCGCTGGTTAGTGTGGACTCGGTGACCCAACGGGCCTCTTTCCGCGCTGTATCACTAAAACTAAAGCATTGACACCCTTGTGATGAGATCATAAAAGATTAAGTGGCTCACGAACTTTTAAACTGCTCTGGCTCCTCTCCTGCTGCTAAAGTTGTCTGGACTGAAAAGCATCCTGAGAAGTGGCTTCCTGAATATGGGAATTGGTCCAAATTATCCAGAGTCCGATTGTGCACCTTGTTAATATTCACTCATCCATATCTGCTGGTAGATGTCATGTAGAGTGATATTATTGTCATATCCAGAAGTACAGTGAGGTACAGGTACAATGAAAATCTTGTTTATGGCCCCGACCACTGGGGATCAATGGAGGAGGACTGACTGTACTTTGTGCCTTCCACCACAGTGAAGAATGCTGTGATGGATGTTTGTGTTGGATTTCATTGTGCGTTCTTTTTTGATTGTGCCGCTGCTGGCAAATTCATTTCACTGCACTTTGTTGTGTATGTGATTAATAAAATCTGATTGATTGAAATACAGACACCGACTCGGATACATAAACATAAATTATATGTAAATTACACATAAATTATAAATATTCTACTGTGAGGGGGAGGGGGGGGGGGAGATAAAGACATTAGTGGCAAAATATACAATTAGAAAACAAGTCCATGGTATGCAAAAGGTGGTTTGTGGTGTTCCATTGCTGAGGTAGGATTAGGGTTGTGCAAATGGGTTCAAGAACCTATAGTGTGCCTGACTGTCAATCAATAGGTGAGTAGACAGCCAAACTCTAAGGTCCTGGTGGGTAGACAGCCAAACTCTAAGGTCACCTGTAGCTAATTTGTATCATAAAGCTGGTACAGGCAGGACAGACAGTCAGCTGCAAACTTAACCCTATTTCCACTTAACCTTTTCCAACACAATAGACGGCAGGAATCTGCTTATGCAATGCACAAAACCGCACTGCAAATGCAGTTATGGTCAGTGCAGCAGTATGTGGGCTGGCATTAAAAAAAAATCTTGCCTTATGCAGTTGTAATAAAATGCAGGTCCTGATTAAATCAGTATAAATTGCTGCATATTTATTTTATAAATCTCTTAATTTAGGTGCATTATTCCATCACAAGGCATGTCAAAATGTGATTAAGTGATTTTTATTTGGGTAAGAAAAAAAATCAATGTAATAGAAAATATTAACTTCCAGTTATTCTTCACTAGAGTCTAATCGTTAAAAAAAGCTTCATTAGCTGAAAGATCAGAATAGACTTATAGTCATAGAGTGATGCAGTGTGGAAACGGGCCCTTCAGCCCAACTCACCTACACCAGCCAACAATGTCCAAGCTACCCCAGTCCCACTTGCCTGCGTGTGGTCCATAACCCTCCAAACTTGTCCTATCCATGTACCTGTCCAACTGTTTCTTAAATGATGGGATAGTCCTAGCCTTAACTACCTCCTCTGGCAGCTTGTTCCATACACCCACCACACTCTGTGTGAAAAATGTACCCCTCGAATTCCTATTAAATCTTTTCCCCTTCACCTTGAACCTATGTCCTCTGGTCCTCGATTTCCCTACTCTGGGTAAAAGACTCTGTGCATCTACCCGATCTATTCCTCTCATGATTTTGTACACCTCAGATCTCCCCTCATCCTCTTCCCTTCTTTGTCCTCCAGCGGTCAGGGGCCTCCAACCTTCCGTTGACGGGACGATCTTACTCCCGCAGCCAGCGGCGGGCCTCCTCGATGGGGCGAACAAGCTCCTGTATCAGGTGGGAATCTCAGCTCCCCCACGGCAGGCGATCTACCTCTGGTCGGGGCTAGTCAACGGCATCCGGTTTTGGAGCTTCCCGACTCGGTCTCTCCCGAGGCTGCGAGCCCTTGATGTTAAAGTCCGCAGGTCGCGGTTGGAGTATCGATACCAGGCAAGGAATTGGCTCCGATGGCAAGTCCATGCCCCGCGGTGGGGCTCAAAGTCAGTCCCTAGCAAGGCCTCCAGCTCCACGATGTTAGGCTGCAGAGCGCCGGAGATACGACCGGGAAAACAACCGTATCTCCGGAAAGGTAAAAGATTGGAAAAATGTTTCTGCGACCCCCACACCCCCCAGACCCCCCCAGATAAAACAAACTGGAGAACATTAACACAAACTTTTAAAACACACTAAATATAACAAAAAATACAGACTGTCGGCGAGGCTGCCATCGAAGCACCACCCGGTGGAACCGGTCATTGTTGCAGAATTTAGATCAGCCTTCCTGAGAATGAATCCACGGAAAGCAACTGGCCTGGACGGAGTCCCTGGCTGCGTCCTTGGGAAATGTGCGGACCAACAAGTAGGAGTCTTCACGGACATCTTTAATCTCCCCCTACTCCTAGCTCACCTGCTTTATGAAGACCACTATCGTCCCAGTGCAAAAACAAAGCCAACTTTCTAACTTATTTCCATGGAATTTTCTGTTCTATCACATTGGGCATGTTTACCCACATAACTAAATGTTCTCATCTCCATTTTACTAAAATACTTGAATTTGTGCATGCTAAAAATCCTGATTACACTGCACTAATTACAGGATTTCCTATTTCTAAAATGAGTCATTAATGTACATTTCAACTGGAGGTGTCATTAATATTGATTTAAGAATCTTGATTCCTTTTGTTTGGAACAGGACCTCGAGAAGCCCAGGGTAAAGAATGAAATAAGTAAACCATATATACCAAATTACCCTCCAGTCATGCCTGCAGGCCCAATATTAAACTGCTTGGGCATCTAGACAACCATATAAATGAAATGGAAGTAAATTATCCTTGATCCCAGGGTACCATCTGAGAAGATGAAAGTTGTTTGCAATGAAGAGGAAATACAATGTATCACTTACCGGCTATTACTTATTAAACCAATCAAAACTTCAATCCAAACACTACAATTTGGTACCTCTGAATATTTTGGGACATTGATATCATCAAACTGTAGAGTTTTGATTTAAGTTTGTATATCTTCATATTTATTCACATAATAAAGATGAAAATTCTCTGCTACTGACACTTTATCTGATTTCATTTATTTGATTGAAGACCGTGTGCCCCATGCTAACCAATTAGTACATTAAATACATGTGCTGTTATTACCGAATATGCCAGATAGTCACCTGTCCTGAATATAAATAAGTATACCTTATCACTTAGTAAACGGTGAAAAAGATCAGTCATCTTGTAAATCACACAGCTTTATAATATAAAGAACAAAACGGTAAGGAGAGAGAATGCATCACAAAATAATTACAAATGGCTAGAAAAACACGGGAGCAAATTAATGCAGAATAAACAAGCCTGGTTATTCTTATAATACAAATCCATTATTAAGTCATGTCTCTGCATATTTAGCATAACTGCATTACAAAGCATTTTTATAAATGTGTGGAAGACTATGCAGCACAACTGAATTTATTCTTTAGCATTGTATTCCAAAGACAAAAATCAGAGATCGTCTTCCTTTCAACCGGTCACTAGATCAAATTTCACCGAGCACTTTCACATTGACTTGTCTTAATGTTACAATATGGAATCAGGCCCTTACTGACCATCAACCACCCATTTACATTAATCCATGATTACTCTTTTTTTCCTCCTCACATCCTTATCAACTCCCCTCCCAGATTTTCCCATTCACCTATTTGCAGTGGCCAATCTCTCTGTAATGCTATACAGTCAGGCTAAAAAGTACCAAAGCATTTTACTTACTAGGTAGAATTTCAAATAATATTTTATTAAAGCTGAAAACTGTATTTGGAACCATAGAATCATTGTGGTATAGAAGTAGGAAATTTGGCCCTTTGCTAGAGGAATTCTCTTAGTCTCACCCCATATGCCCAAACCCTACAGTGCAATGTCTGGTTGGAGCACCTCCCATTTGCTCCGCAGGTCAGCTCCACTCTAACTTGAAGCTTGTAAGAGGTAGGGTACAATATTGTACTGAGAAAAGCGTTAGATCAATGATGCAGCCATGTTTCACTAAACACTTTTTTAGCTTAGTTTAGAGATACAGCACGGAAACAGGTCCTTCGGCCCACCGGGTCTGCGCCGACCAGCGATCCCCGCACATTAACACTATCCTACACACTAGGGACAATTTATGCACATACCAAGCCAATTAATCTACAAACCTGTACATCTTTGGAGTGTGGGAGGAAACCGAAGATCTCGGAGAAAACCCACACAGTCACGGGGAGAACGTACAAACTCTGTACAGTCAGCACCAATAGTCAGGATTGAACGGGGGTCTCTGGCGCTGCAAGCGCTGTAGGGCAGAAACTCTACCTCTGCGCCACCGTGCTCTTGTGCTCTGACTGCCAAGGACTGCTGGAGCTCCCTGTTAAGCACGTCAAGTCCTCTTCCGATATTGACCTTTCTGTCCTTCATCTCCTCCATTGCCAGAGTGAGGCTCTGGAATGAGGTGCCATGAGGGCTCTGGAAGAATGGCACCTCATTCTGCTTGGGTAGCTTACAACCCAAGAGTACAAACATTGAATTCTCCAATTTCAAGTATGTTTTAGCTGCTTCTATTAGTCTATTTTCAACTTATCACCTGCCTTAAATCCTTTGTAATGTGCCTATTTTGAATAACCAATTTCCAGTAACAACAAGATGTGATATTTTACATTAAAAGCATGGCTGAAACTTAAAACTGCATTGTCAACATATAACTTTTGCAATAAACCATACTTTTGTCTTCCTGTAAATTGCTTCAAGTGTTGAAATGATTTGAAGAATTGGTTAAGAAGGTTCAATGGTTGGGTATTAATGGTGGAGTAGCAAGATGGATTCAACAGTGGCTGAATGGGAGATGCCAGAGAGTAATGGTGGATGGTTGTTTGTCAGGTTGGAGGCCAGTGACGAGTGGGGTGCCACAGGGATCTGTGTTGGGTCCACTGTTGTTTGTCATGTACATCAATGATCTGGACGATGGTGTGGTAAATTGGATTAGTAAGTATGCAGATGATACTAAGATAGGTGGGGTTGCGGGTAATGAAGTAGAATTTCAAAGTCTACAGAGAGATTTATGCCAGTTGGAAGAGTGGGCTGAAAGATGGCAGATGGAGTTTAATGCTGATAAGTGTGAGGTGCTACATCTTGGCAGGACAAATCAAAATAGGACGTACATGGTAAATGGTAGGGAATTGAAGAATGTAGGTGAACAGAGGGATCTGGGAATAACTGTGCACAGTTCCCTGAAAGTGGAATCTCATGTAGATAGGGTGGTAAAGAAAGCTTTTGGTGTGCTGGCCTTTATAAATCAGAGCATTGAGTATAGAAGTTGGGATGTAATGTTAAAATTGTACAAGGCATTGGTGAGGCCAATTCTGGAGTATGGTGTACAATTTTGGTCGCCTAATTATAGGAAGGATGTCAACAAAATAGAGAGAGTACAGAGGAGATTTACTAGAATGTTGCCTGGGTTTCAGCAACTAAGTTACAGAGAAAGGTTGAACAAGTTAGGGCTTTATTCTTTGGAGCGCAGAAGGTTAAGGGGGGACTTGATAGAGGTTTTTAAAATGATGAGAGGGATAGACAGAGTTGACGTGGAAAAGCTTTTCCCACTGAGAGTAGGGAAGATTCAAACAAGGGGACATGACTTGAGAATTAAGGGACTGAAGTTTAGGGGTAACATGAGGGGGAACTTCTTTACTCAGAGAGTGGTAGCTGTGTGGAATGAGCTTCCAGTGAAGGTGGTGGAGGCAGGTTCGTTTTTATCATTTAAAAATAAATTGGATAGTTATATGGATGGGAAAGGAATGGAGGGTTATGGTCTGAGCGCAGGTATATGGGACTAGGGGAGATTATGTGTTCGGCACGGACTAGAAGGGTCGAGATGGCCTGTTTCCGTGCTGTAATTGTTATATGGTTATATGGTTATATATATTATAAAACATCTGTTTCCATGCTTCATTAGCCTCTTTCAACATGGGTCAAAAGTAACAGATCTGAAACCAATTTCAACACAACTTTGCACTCCTACACAAAGGAACATCATAATGTTAGTTGTAGCTCTGGTGGAATATTTGTATTCAAGCCCCATTCCAGCATCCCGAATGCAAAAATCTAGCCCATAACTCCTAAAATCCAAAGGGAGCAATACTTTTATGGAAATTATACTATTTTGAGAAGTGCCAAACAGTCACCTTGTGTACTCCACCAGAAGAATAACAAGGTATGGCATGGCACATTTTGCAAAGCGAGAGATCTGCCCATTGTGTCCAACGTCTGCTCCACCTTTCAACAAGGACATAGTTGACTTTAATAAACCATTATAGTGTCCAAGATAAACTCGCCCAGTGGATACAGGATAGTTTTCTAGATCAGTGTGCTGAGGAAGCAACAGGGAAAGTGTTGCTTAAATCTAGTATTGTGTAATATGAAAAGGTTAATCATTTGACTAATAAGGGGCCTTAAGGGAGGTGGGTATCGTAACACAACAGTGTTTTATATTAAGCGTGAAACTGGATGTAGTTCAATCTAAAACCAGGAACTTTCAACTCAACAAAGGCTTAGTAAACCACATTAGAAAAGTAGCAGAAGAGGTTTAATGATACAGTTTCTTAATCATCTGTCAAATGTAAAGAGTGGTAAATATACAGAATAGATTAAGGTTAAAAGATTTTACATTTTTTGTAGAATATCCAAGGACATGTCAGGAGTATCTAGTTTTTTTTTTTACACTCCTCTGGACCTTGCCCTCATACTTGAGTGGCGTAAATAATAAAATTATAGGATAACTGAACAATCTATCGAACAAATAAATTACTGAAAGTGCTTTTCTGAGTCACTGGTGCATATGAGTAAGTAAGTAAGTAAGTTTTATTTATATAGCACGTTTTAAGTCAACTCGCATTGACACCAAAGTGCTTAACATAAATTAAATAATAAGTTTCCATACAAAACCATAGAAAAAGGTTAAAAAAATGAATAAAATGGACACAACACATTATAGAGTTCAACACAAACGTCCCCCCACAGCAGAATCAAAAACTTTCCACTGTGGGGAAAGGCACCAGAAAGTTAAGTCCTCTTCCTCTGTGAAACACCCGAGGTCGGGGCCCATTTGTGGCCGTGCAGCCAGTCCGATGATTTTCAGGGCCCTCTTGCCGTGAAGATGGAACTTCGGCGTCGGGTGAAACATTCCTCAGCGGCTTGGAAAAGTCTGGAGCGGCTGCCTCCTCCCTGGAGACCGGGGCACTCGTAGTCCTCAGGCCGCGCCGGTTGGAGCTCCGACCCCGGCGAACTCGAACCCTGGCTCTGCGGCGCTCCAAATCCAGCCCCGCCCGCGGCCGGACGCCCGCAGCCCCAGCTCTGCGATGTTGGGATCGACGGCCACAGCGCTCCGGAGCTTACCGCACGGCGACCCGGTAAGGCATCGCCCGCTCCGTGTTGGCATCCCAGCGCTGCGCCACCGCCGCCGAAGCTGTAGTCCCGGCCGGTCCCGACAGGAAACGCCGCTCCATTCTTGATGGTAGGCCGCGAGGACGGGGCGAAGAAACAGCTTGGAGGGATGCTGCTTCTCCGACCAGGTAGGTGACTAAGAAATAAAGTTTCCCCCTTCCCCACCCCCACTCCCCACATAGAAGACCTCCACTAACATTTTTTAACAGGACTTAAAATAAAATAAAATAAAAAAAGGTGTAGAGACGGACTGCGGGCAGGCGGCCATACACAGACGGCGCCCACTCCTGCACATCCGCCACCTATAAATGGGAGCATCATCTAACTCTGAAACTAGCTACATCTAGACTCAGTATGGTGTGGGAAACAATGAGGTTTGTTTTTTAAATGTTACTGTGTCCATGACTTTGATATTCTTTTTATATTATCCAGTTTAAAGAATATTTGCACACTCATTCTAACTAATGAAATAAATCATGGAATATAGAAAACCTAGTGTGAGGTTCATGGAATACTCTTCACAGGTTGGCCTCTGGAAATTTCTACCAAATATTGTTTAACCCAGACATCCATTAGTCACTCGCCGCAATCCATCAAGGGACATCAACCGTGAAGTAACAATCATTGTTCACAATCAATATTACACATGCTACACCTGTTGATCCTCCCCTGCCTTCATTTTGTTCAGCCCTATTAAGGGGCTTGCTATTGTGATGAAGCCTCTGCACACAATCATCAGTTATTTTAGTTTCCTTTTGTTTAGATGCTGACATATCTGCTGTTTGACCTTTGTTAGCTTTTGCTTTAAGATCACAGTAGGCACTGGACTTAAACCTTTAACTTCAATGTAACCGTGTCCTGAGAGAGAGGGTAGACAAAAATGCTGGAGAATCTCAGCGGGCGAGGCAGCATCTATGGAGCGAAGGAAATAGGCAACATTTCGGCTCGAGACCCTCCTTCAGACTGAGAGAGGTGGCAGGAGTGTCTGAAAGATGATGATAAATCATGTTTTTTAAATTAAATGCATGCAAGTTCCAAGCTCGTACACTTGAAAGGGAATGTGTACTTTTAGATATAATTAAATATTGTTTGTGTGGAGTGGCTGACAAAACCCATTCAGTCTCTCTAACTGATTGTAATGAAAGGTTGGAGATAAATGATGGCTTGATGTAACAAATGTGTCAAGTCATTCTGCTAGCAGGTTGTTATTTATTATGTGTCATCATGTGTATAAAGTGATTTCATTTATTTTTGTAAATTGAACCTTCTAATCACTTCACCAAACAAAAGAAATCAAAAAATCCTTCACAATCGGATGGATACAATCAGATAAAATCCTACAATGGCAAATGAGTATACTCAATAACTCCTAGCTGAAATTTAGAAGTAGGCTGTCCTGAAGCAATCAGCAAGACCTGATTATAAGACACTAAACCATAAGCGACTTGTTCAAATATTCGGCATAAAAAGAAACAAGCCTTTATATACACAGTATTGCCTGTATCTGTTTTAAAATTTATCATGAACATTCTCTACTTTAATGCTTGAATTCACTGATCTTAACAATTTTGGCATTTTCTCCAGTTTCTCTACCCTTCACTTCTGTTCCATGTATATTTTCTTCAGGAACATTATACTACAGAGAAAATGGGTAGGCCACATGAAAGGACCAGGAAAGAATTACACAAAGTTGGAGTAACTCAGCGGGCGGGACAGGCAGCATTTCTGGAGAGAAGGAATGGGTGACGTTTTTCACACCTGAAGAAGTGTCTCGGCCCGAAACGCCACCTATTCCTTTTCTCCAGAGATGCTGCCTATGCCGCTGAGTTACTCCAGCTTTTTGTGTCTATCTTTGGTTTAAACCAGCATCTGCAGTTCCTTCCTACATACTCAGGAAAGAAATAGTATGAAAGGCCACCTGAGAGAAATTGTCATTTTCCTTGTTCACAACAAAGCAGCCTCTTGACTGAAAATGCAGTTAATCAGACTGTATGCTGCATGATTCAGCCTTATAACCTCTAATCAGTCTACATACTTCACCTCAGCTGTTGTTTTACTGGTCTTCTTAATTGAAGTGATTTATAGATGGTATTTGGCAGTTAATTACAGTTTTGCACTTGATGATTTCACCAATTATCTTTAGGTCATATGTAGCCTGACCAGTCCAATAACACTGAATAGCCAAGTAAGATTTTGCAGACTATTTCCTGATAACTCAGACTTTTGCTGTTTTGATTATATAATTGAGATTGTTTTTGTTCATCCATAATATTAATATTAATTAAATTACTTTTGGGATATTTCCCCAGTATATCATACAAAAGCCCAAGGATTCTGCAGGTTTTTGAGCTTTTAAATTGTTAAAATATAATAGGTAATGTGAATTATTCATTAAGTTAAAATGTTCATTTTCATCAAATTGCAAATTGCATTCCATGATGACACTTGCCTTTCCTTTATGAACAAACATTTCCAGCACTAGTCAGAAATGATTTGTATTTTGCACAGCTAGCATTATATTTTACTACAGATGTACCAAGCAAATGCCCATCAAATCTTATTTCAGATTCTCTTAGCACCTATTCTTCATGTAATTTTCTCTTTCTGAAGAACTAGAGTATGAAGCATTTAGGAGTATATTACCACTATGTTATGCACTTCCTCATCAAATGTAAATCAGGCATAATGCAAGAGGCAACATAGCAAATGTGCCATACACTTTCTCATTAGAAGTCCGATGGCAGAATCCATCTGAAGGTAAGATTTGTAAAATCCCAGAGAATCCACAACTACTTGGAAGTAAGTATCAGTTCGGTAATCTCCGGCAAGTACATCCAACTTTCTTTAATCCCATAGATGTGAAATAAGGTTAATTGGAATTCCTCCAAATCACCAATGGAGCATAGATTTACCTAGACCATGCCATTGAAAGATTAACTGACATACCTCTTAAAGTTTTCAGAATAGTGAAAAAGTTTATTCTTGATTTATCGGGCCTGATGGATTAATCAAGCGCTCGCAGTGAAATAACGAGTTGCAGTAGCAAAATCTTCTAAGTGCACTTCCACTGTGAAGTTCAATACTTTTATCTAAATTATATATTCAATGATCAGCAGCCCAAATGGCAACAAAATTAGGCTTTTTCAAATAAATATAACCAATTTTGTCATTAGTATTAAAGGGACTGAATTGTTTAATTCAAAAGCAAAAATAAACTATTTTCAAAATGGCAATGTTTTAATGTAATTTCTTAATGTATATGGGTTAACAAATACAGATCAAGGGAATTCTGTGTTGTTAAAATTTTATTTTTATACTTGTAAATTGTATATTATAGCATTAAAAAGAATAAAATCTTCTCAAACCTGTCATTTTCCAATTTTCAACCTGCTACTTTACCACTGCTACTAGCAGTCTGAAGAAGGGTCTCGTTCCGAAATGTCACCCATTCCTTCTCTCCAGAGATGCTATCTGTCCCGCTGAATTACTCCAGCTTTTTGTGTCTATCTTTGGTTTAAACCAGCATCTGCCGTTCCTTCCAATGCATTTTGTCAGCTACTTTCATGCTGTTTTGCTGTTATTCAGATCCTCCGAGTTTGCATTTTACAGAGCCCGTCACATGATAAACAACTTTTAAAAAATGATCTTGAAGACTGACCAGATCTTATATTTTCATCAAATAGGCCACATTTTTGGCAATCTTAACATATCAGAGGGCCTCAATCACAGATTATGTAGGGAGGCAAGTATTACTGGAGCAGGATTCCCCATGTATAAAACCATGCTGACACCCTGTAATTAGTCCATGCCTTTCCAAGTGACCATATCCCATCCCTGTTTCTTTTTTTTTTTTACAATAGTTTTCTCACTACTGAGCAAGGCTTTCTGGCTTATCCCTATTACTTATGAATAAAGAAATATTAACCACTTGGTACTCGGCTGTGGCTAAAAATAATAAAAAAATCTCCATCAGAGCTCCAGCAAACCCTTCCTTGCTTCCCACCCTGGGGTGGATTTCACCAGGCGCTGGCAATTTGACCACCTTAATGTTTGTCAATATTTCAAATATTTCCTCTTCCCTAATACACATGTTTCAGACTATCATTTTGTTTTATTTGGGGTTTATAGGTGCTATGGGAAATCTATGTTGTAAGTAGGTGCAAACACAGACTGAAAGCGTTTCTTCCAGTTTGATTATGAGATATTTGTCACCTCATACCTAACAAAAGATTACAATCATAATTCCACTTGTCTTGTTCAAATACTATTCTGTTTACCGTGGCCAAATGTTTGACTATTATTAGAAACTAAACAAAATGTTGCAATGCTTTTGTTTTCATTCTGGTTTCTGGTTCCGCCACAGCACCAAAACAGCCTTTAATACTGTTACAACTATCATCTCATGTGACCTTGACTGTGAGAAGACTGCGTAATTATTTACCAATGTGATTGCAGTCTTAAGCATAGCTGACTGTTCCATCCCAAACATCTGTTCCCCTCCTGGTTTCATTTATATTTATCAAATTTATTCTCGAGAATTGTCTTCAATATCTTCTGCACCTTTATTTTCAAATCCTGCAAGGACTTATCCTTTATCCCTATTTCTCATCTATATGGAACACTAAGGGATAGCATTCAAAGGCACAATATCTGGTTTTATATAAAAACGTGAACATTTTGGGGACATTCAGCAGGTCAGGCAACATCTGTGGAAAGAGAAACACGGTTAATGTTGCTGCTGAGTGTTTGCCACATTTTCTGAATTTGTTTTGGATTTGCAGCATTTGACAAACATGCTGGAGTTTGAGAATATAACTGCATATGGGGGAACCAGTGAAAGCAGTGTATTATGGATTTTCAGACAACCTTTGATGAGAGGACTTGTACACGAAGTTAATGTGTAAAATGTTAAAGCATGTGGGACTTATTGTAATTTCCAGGTTGAAAGTCAGGAAACAAAGAGTAAAAACTTGTTTTATCAGGGAAGCTGGCAGTAACTAGTGGGGTACCACAATCTACAACGTTTGGCCATCAAAAATATATCAATGATTTGAGTGTGTGAACTGAATGTAATATTTCTACGTTTGCCAATGACTACCGGTAATTGACTGCTTTGTGAGGAGAATGCAAAGAGGCTTTGGGGTAACTTAGAATAGTTGAGTCAGACAGTAGAAACAAGCCAAATGCAGCACAACGTGGATAATCGTGACATTTTCCAATTTAGTAGGAAAGACAAAGGTAGCGTATTAAATAAATAGTGACAATTTGGGAAATGTTGATATTCAGAGGGATAAGGATGTCCTTGTCCAAGTCATGGAAATTAAACAAGCAGATGTCGTTAGCTGTTAAGAAGGCAAATGGTTCATTGACCTTCATTGCATGAGGTTGAGTACAGGAACAAAAATGTCTTGCTCTAATTCATAGAGCATTGGTGGAGTTTTGATTGCAGTTCTGTTTGAAAGATTATAACTGTCACAAAGGTGACAGTAAATGTTCATCAGGTTAATTCTTGGGATAGCAGAACTGAGATATGATGTGAGTTTGGGTTGATGGGTTAGAAGATTGGTTAGAAGAGCAGGAGGTTATCTCACTGACAT
Source organism: Amblyraja radiata (assembly GCF_010909765.2). Lineage (NCBI taxonomy): Eukaryota > Metazoa > Chordata > Chondrichthyes > Rajiformes > Rajidae > Amblyraja > Amblyraja radiata. The sequence continues at coordinate 53,829,705 of NC_045958.1, read as the reverse complement.
GTGCAACATTTTGGCAGGCTCATTGCAGAGAGATTATTTTCCCTGGCTGCATTCTGGGGTCTGTCTCTGGATATAAAAAATATATATTTAAGATTGAGATATAGGGCAGCACAGTGGCCCAGCAGTAGTTGCTGCCTTACAGAGCCAGCGACCTGTGTTTGATCCTGACTATGAGTGCCGTGTGTATGGAGTTTGTACATTCTCCCTGTGATCACTTAGGTTTTCTCCAGGTGCTGCAATTCCTCCCACACTCCAGACGTACAGGTATATAGGCTAATTAGCTTTTGTAAATTGTCCCTAGTTTGTAGGATTTTGCTTGTGCACAGAGTGATCACTGATCGGCGTAGACTCGATGGGCCGAAGTGCCTGTTTCCACACTGTATCTCAAAAGTTTAAAGTAATAATAATAATAATAAATTTTATTTGTGGGCGCCTTTCAAAAGTCTCAAGGACACCTTACGGAAATTAACAAGAGTAAAAAACATATAATCGGAGTAAAATAAATAATAAAGACATCACCAATACACAAATTAAAGACAGAATTCGATCCAAAGACAAAAAAAAATCAAAAACACAATGTGAAGAGAGAGCAGCGGCAGCTAAACCGCGCCAGCGTACACTCTCCCTTCCGACAGCAAAGTAGTCTAAATATTTCTTCATTCAGAGCATGGGGAACCTATGGCTTTCTCTGCAAGATGGTGCGGATGTCATCCTGCTGCATATGCGAGATGGATATATTCCTCGCACAAAGGCATCTAAAACTATGGTATTGAGATAGATTAATAGTGTTACCTAAAATGAGCAGCTCGTCTAATTTCAACTTGGTTTATTGTTAGTTGCCAAAGAAAATGACTTGAGTGCGAAACCTTTCTTTCTGTAATTCAGACTGAATATTCACTAATTTACTGGAGCTGTTAGTATTGTCATTAAAAAGAACTACAAAAGGAAGGCTGCCTTTTGAAAATGGATACCATTATGCTTCAGTATCAATTTCGCTGTCGTTAGCTACATTACAATATTTTTACTGTAGAATTAATTAAAATCCAATTGGTATCAACTTTCTGACAATTACTTGGATTTAATCAGTTGAATCTTCTAACTTCTACTCTTTTACATCTTCAAGATTTATCAAGAGTAAGCCTTCAACATCTGTTCTAGTCTGAATCATCAAATATATTAATTTATAAATTAAGAAAAAATAAATTCTGGAAGCACACTAAGCATATACTTTATTTTAGACTTTAGAGAGTGTGGAAACAGGCACGTCAGCCCACCAGTGATTCCTACACTAACTCTATCCTACACACTAGAGATAATTTACAATCTTTACTGAAGCCAATTACCCTACAAACCTGTATGTCTTTGGAGTGTGGGACAACAATAGTGATCAGGAGAGTCAAGACCAAATCCAACTCTAGAGCAGCTAATAACTGCTCCAAAGTCCATCCATGTCCTAGGGACAAATAAAACTCCTGGAAGCAACAGCTTATTGGCTGAATTTTCCCCAGCGATGATGCCTGGCTGTTGAGTTACTCCAACATTTTGTCTAGCTTCTTGGCTGTTGTACTTGGCTCTGTGAGACTGCCCTGGACCTGCTGGAAGTGTAAAATGCCTTGCTTCCAGCTAGCACAAATTCAAAATCCATGAGGAAGGTCATCATCACCCAAATAACCATATAACCATTCAACAAGCAGAAGGGGGAAGAGGAGGAAATCGGGAACTCCGTCTACGCCGCATCTGCTCCCAGGATGATGCGTTCCACACCAGGGCATCTGAAATGTCCTAATTCTTCAGGGAACGGGGGTTCCCCTCCTCCACCATAGATGAGGCTCGCACCAAGGTCTCTTCCATACCCCGCAACACTGCTCTCTCTCCCCATCCCCCCACTCGCAACAAGGGCAGAGTCCCCCTAGTCCTCCACTTTCACCCCACCAGCCGTCACATACAAGTAATCCTCCGTCCTTTTCGCCACCTCCAATGTGACCCCACCACTCGCCACATCTTCCCATCTCCCCCCATGTCTGCCTTCCGCAAAGACCGCTCCCTCCGTAACTCCCTTGTCAATTCTTCCCTTCCCTCCCGTACCACCCCCTCCCCGGGCACTTTCCGTTGCAACCGCAAGAGATGCAACACCTGTCCCTTTACCTCCCCCCTCGACTCCATTCAAGGACCCAAGCAGTCGTTCCAGGTGCGACAGAGGTTCACCTGTATCTCCTCCAACCTCATGTATTGCATCTGCTGCTCTAGATGTCAGCTGACCTACATCGGTGAGACCAAGCGGAGGTTTGGCGATCGTTTCGCCGAACACCTCCGCTCGGTCCGCAAGAACCTACCTGACCTCCCGGTGGCTCAGCACTTCAACTCCCCCTCCCATTCCCCATCCGACCTCTCTGTCCTGGGTCTCCTCCATGGCCAGAGTGAGCAACACCAGAAATTGGAGGAACAGCACCTCATATTCCGCTTGGGGAGTCTGCATCCTGCGGGCATGAACATTGAATTCTCCCAATTTTGTTAGCCCTAGCTGTCTCCTCCCCTTCCTCAGCCCTCGGGCTGTCTCCTCCCATCCCTCAGCCCTCGGGCTCCTCCTCCTTTTTCCTTTCTTCTCCCCGCCACCCCCCATCAGTCTGAAGAAGGGTTTCTGCCCGAAACATTGCCTATTTCCTTCGCTCCACAGATGCTGCTGCACCCGCTGAGTTTCTCCAGCATTTTTGTGTACCTTCGGGAACTAGCAATCCATTTCACTGCTGAATGTGGATTACAAGATTCCTGTCAGTCATCACAAGGCTGATCACGTCTGTTCCGGGAATGGGGATTTACCCAGACCCAACCTGTGTCATACCTGGCATGAAAATCTCTGGCTGCCTTGCACAGCTCAGGGATAACATCGCACAGGGAGTGAACACTTGCCTGGTCAGTTTGGATCATAGGTGTCAATATAACAGAAATAATCAGCACTCTTGATGGGGTGGGAGATTGCAACCTTCACGTGGTCCACCTTGTTTTGACGAGTGCAATCAACCTGGCATGCACAAACAGAAGATCAAACAGAACAAGTTGTCTTACAGCTTTAGGCTTTGCACGCCCTACGCAAGAAGAAGAAGCACTCTTGATAATAGAATACTAAAGTAGTCTTGTTGTGGTTTTGAAGTTACCTTGAGGGTCAACAATGTTAAATATATTTATTAAATATTGATATTTACTGCTCTATCATGCGTGCAAGCAAGAATACTATAATTTGGGCAACTACATTCCCATGCCAGACTTCCCACAATTGTAACCTCTGGTTAAGGATGGAAAAACTCAATCTGAAAACAACTGCTCTTTTGTGTATTTAAGTTTTTTGAATTTAAAGTAGTAAATTGTGAGAGTTTATTTCTACCCAAACTGTTTATATATTAAAAGCAACACTGTGTGATTTAAAAGTCAACTTCTTTCGAATGAATTAGCTGTCCTTTTGGGGGTTTGAAGGCATTTCATGTTTAGCTGGTCTTTATCCTATTATTCCTCAAGGAAAATTTTATTTTAAAAGCTTAGCAGGTTTCCATTGAAAATTCAAAAGAGGCCCAAAGACATAGAACCAGGCACGGAGGAATGGGAATTGTTTTGTTCTATCTTTAGGCTTTAACAACATATCTATAAACCATGTTGTCTGTGTAATATTAGCCAGCACAGGTTTGGGAAAAGATTGAATCTAAGAGATTTGCTAGTGCAGACATTCTTGTTTAAGACTGCAGATTCTGGAATCTTGAGCAAAAGAAGACTCCTGGAGAAATTGTGCAGGTCAGGTATTATCCGTGGAGGAAAATGGAGCAAGAGCATTTTGAGTTGAGAGCCTTCTTCAGCCTGATGGAGTGGTAGAGAGAGGTGAGGGGAGATTAATGAAAGATCATCCCCCCCTTTGACTGTCTTTCCCTTCCATACCAGCCTTTTGTCGTCTGCCTCCTTCACTGTCAGAGTGTGGCCACACACAAAATGGAGGAACGGCAACTCACTTTCGGATGGGTGCCTACAACACAACAGCATGAATATTGAAATCTCCAATTTCAAGCAACCTGTCCCCTCCTCCACCTCAGCAAGTTTCTTTCTTGCCACTCGCCCTGCCCACATCCCCAAGTTCCCTTCCCCTCCTGCATTTGATCATCTGCCACCACTCCCTACTCCACCTACCTTATTTTCCAAAACACAATATGGTCAATTCAGACATACACTGACAAGTCTTGTACAAAACTTTAGCTAAAGACAGTACCATGCATTTGCCTAGATATTTAACTAACTTCAATTACATGGAACCCTTTTTATATCCTGACTATGGATGCTGTTTATACATTCTCCCCGTGACCTGCGTGGGCTTTCTCTAAGATCTTCGGTGTCAAGGTCAGTTTATTGTCACATGTACCAATTAAGGTACAGTGAAATTTGAATTACCATACAAACATACAAAAAAGAGCAACAAGACACACAACTACATAAGAGTTAACATAAACAGCCACCAGATCGGGTTCCCCACGTTCCTCACTGTAAGGCAATAAGGTCCAATCTCCTTCCACTTTATTCTCCTGCGATCGGGGCAGTCAGTTTCTTCCCACATTCCAAAGACCTACAGGTATGTAGGCTAATTGGCTTGGCATAAAAGTAAATTGTCGTTAATGTGTGTAGGATAATGTTAATGTGCGGGGGTCGGTGCGGACTTGGTGTGCCGAAAGGCCTGTTTCCGCGCTGTATCGCTAATCTAAACTATAAAGTAACAGGCAACAGGAAACTGTGCACTACAAAGTGGTCACTCGCACCGCATTTGGTTTCTCCAACACAGAGATGACAACAACATCAGTACTAAACACAAGATTGAAAGTATTGAGAGAATCACTGCTTTATCTGGATGGGTGTTTGGATCCTTGTAAAGTGAGAAAAAGTTAAATGACAGGTGCTGTTGATATGAATACAAATCCTCTCTTTTCCATCACAATATAGACATAGAAAATAGGTGCAGGAGGAGGAAATTTCGGACCTTTGAGCCAGCACCGCCATTCATTGCGATCATGGCTGATCGTCCCCTATCAATGGCCCGTGCCTGCCTTCTCCCCATATCCCTTGACTCCACTAGCCCCTAGAGCTCTATCTAACTCTCTCTTAAATCCATCCAGGACTTGGCCTCCACTGCCCTCTATGGCAGGGAATTCCATAAATTCACAACCCTCTGGGTGAAAAAGTTTTTTCTCACCTCAGTCTTAAATGACCTCCCCTTTATTCTAAGACTGGCCCCTGGTTCTGGGCTCGCCCCACATTGGGAACATTTTTCCTGCATCTAGCTTGTCCAGTCCTTTTATAATTTTATATGTTTCTATAAGATTGCCCCTCATCCTTCTAAACTCCAGTGAATACAAGCCTAGTCTTTTCAATCTTTCCTCATATGACAGTCCCGCCATGCCAGGGATCAATCTCGTGAACCTACGCTGCACTGCCTCAATCACAAGGATGTCCTTCCTCAAATTAGGAGACCAAAACTGTACACAATACTCCAGATGTGGTCTCACCAGAGCCCTGTACAACTGCAGAAGAATTCTAATAGTAAAATGGTAGTATGTTTCACCACAAAACCTGATTATTATGCCACAAAAGATTCTACAACAGATAGTCAAACACTTGATAAGACTTTAAAGGATAACCAGCAAGGAATGTGGGGTGAGAACTCCAGAGTTCAAGGCTGCTAAGGGCAAAACCAATATAGGGTAAAATCTGTAAAAAACTAGAGAGGGAACAGACTTGGTATCTCAAGGATTATAAACTGAAGGACATTGAAATTGAACCTGACCAATAGAAGGGATGGAAGTTATGACCATAACTACCACATTTGTAGACATTTGCAAGTTATCTCTAATCTTCTGCGAATAACCAAGTTAATTCAAATCTGAGTATTAAGAGCTGTGTCTAAGATTGTAGTCTGGAATTATCTTGAATATATTTAGATTTAATGCATTAACATTAAACTATGCTAAGTGTAAAATATATAATTACTGTTAAAGTTACTCTTGAATAACATGTGGCATTTAAAATTTATTCAAGATTAAATTAACATTATTTCTTGTTATGAAGGTAACTGTTTACTTTGTAATGAGCTCTAACACAGTTGACTTTGAAAATAAGAATGCTTTGTGTTTCATAAGACAAAGTTTAATTACATAAGTAAATCAACACTGATTAGCCAGTTGTATTGCATTAGCTGGTCTATGATTAAAATTGCCAAAAAATAAACTATCGCATACAATGTTTTACTTTGCTCACATGAAATTTCTGATGCTGATTTTGTATTTCAAAGTTAAAACATAAGGAACTACAGTCAAAAGATCCATTGTTGCCTATATGTTCTAATTATAATTCCAAGATCAATAATCTTGTGGGTGGTGATGCAGTCCCAGCATGTCCCACTTCAGGTGAGCAATAGATGTCTAATTAATCCTGCTAGTAAAGTAATGCCTATTATGTACTTATGAGTCCGGTAAATATTAAAGACGACATGTAACATGGGAAACATGGCATCCAATTTACAAGGTCCCAAATGCAATATTTTAAATAGCATATTAACCTGTATTAGTGATTCTGTTTGATTAAATATTGGCCGGAAGACTGAATTCACCATCTCTTATATGAACAATGTCTTGGAATCTTTGACATCCAATTGAATCTTAGTTTTGGTTTAGTTTAGAGAAACGGCGTGGAAATAGGCCCACCGAATACGCACCAACCAGCGATTCCCTGCACACTAACAATATCCTACACACACACACCAGAGACAATTAACAACTTTACCAAGCCAATTACCCTACAAACTTGTAGGTTTTTGGAGTGTGTGAGGAAACCAGAGCTCCCAGAGAAAACCCACGCAGGTCACATTGAGAGCGTACAAACTCCCTACTGACAGCACCTGTAGTCAGAATTGACTCCGGATCCCTAACGTTGTAAGGCATCAAATCTACCGCTCCTGGGAATACCATTGGGAATGGCAGCACCAGAATCCGGGTTTCATCCTGACTACGGGTGCTTGTCTGTACGGAGTTAGTACGTTAGTATGCAGGGATCGCTGGTCGACGTGCACTCGGTGGGCCAAAGGTCTGTTCCCGTGCTGTATCACTAAACTAAGCCACATTGAACATAATACGCAAACATCAGCTTTGTTTTATGCATCTTTGTGATCAACAGGTAACATTTTGAATTTAACTTGGAGAGCAAGGTCGCCTTGAGTTGAGATGGTTGGAGAGAGAAAAGCAGAAATGCTGGATGTGAATCCAAAGTGAGATAAGCAGATATAATGGAAAGTCAGTTGCTTGCCTTCGAAATTGGACACCTTATCATTTATATTGCAGTATGTTATTTGCATCTTGAGACAATAAGAGATTGAGTAGTTCAGCAGCAATAAGTGGAGGTTGTCCATACAATGCAAAAATGCACCCTTCAGCCCAGTCAAGTGTCACAGTTCAGATTAGCCAGAACTAATCCCATTTACCTGCATTTGATCCACTGCCTTCTCTGCCTTGGCAATTCAATATAATACCATTTTGTGAGAGCACCTTCTGCGACCATTCAACCAGATTCCAATCACCCTCTGGATTCTGCTTCAGATACCATTTGACCCTCCTTTCTCTCAGTTTCAGACACGTCTGCAAAGAGGAAAAGTTTCCTACCACCAACCTTATCTATGTTCCTCATAACTTTGTATCTCTCAACGGTTCCCCTCCCCCCACAGCTGCCTTCATTCTAAGGAATACAAACCTAGCCTATTCAATCTTTGCTCATTAATTAAGCATTCCATTTCAGCAATGTCCTTGGTGAATCTCTTCTGCACCCTCTCCAGTGTAATCATGTTCTTGCTATTTTGTGTCTGTGCAGAATAATGCACTGCATTCTAGCTATGGCCTAATTGAAGTTGTGTACAATTGGACATTAACTTCCCTGCACTTCATTGCCTAGAGCAAAACATATATTGATCCTTTGCCTTTTACCATCATGCATAATCTGTGCTGTCACTTTTCAGAACCACAGGCAAAAACAGCAAGCTCTGAATCTGAAGCAACAAATAGGAAATGCTCATCCTATTAGTCCAACCTTGGTCTCAGAACTAGGACCAGTAACCAGCTCTTGATTACACCATCAACCCATATATGTGTGTGTATATATATGCAGGGCTGCCTTCTCTCACGCTTTGAGCATGAGAATCACACATTTGAACGAATTCTCATGCGCTCACGCTGATCACAAATTTCTCACGCTCTGTCGTGAAAAATTCTGTGATCAACGAAAATTTCAAAACTCAGGTAAACTGCATGGGCCGCGGGAGTTGGAGAGCCAGGGCTGAGGGAGGGATGGAAGCAGAACCAGCAGCGGGACAGATGCGGGGGGCTGGCGAGTGATTGCCGGGCTGGTGAGTGTTTGCGGAGCTGGCAAGTGTTTGCGGGGCTGGCGAGTGTTTGCGGGGCTGGCGAATGTTTGCAGGGATGGTGAGTGTTTGCTGGGCTGGCGAGTGTTTGTGGGGCTGGCGGGTGTTTGCTGGGCTGGCGAGTGTTTGCGGGGCTGGCGAGTGTTTGCGGGGCTGGCGAGTGTTTGCGGGGATGGCGAGTGTTTGCGGGGCTGGCGAGTGTTTGCGGGGCTGGCGAGTGTTTGCGGGGCTGGCGAGTGTTTGCGGGGCTGGCGAGTGTTTGCGGGGCTGGCGAGTGTTTGCGGGGCTGGCGAGTGTTTGCGGGGCTGGCGAGTGTTTGCGGGGCTGGCGAGTGTTTGCGGGGCTGGCGAGTGTTTGCGGGGCTGGCGAGTGTTTGCTGGGCTGGCGTGTGTTTGCTGGCTGGCGAGTGTTTGCGGGGCTGGCGAGTATTTGCGGGGCTGGCGAGTGTTTGCGGGGCTGGCGAGTGTTTGCGGGGCTGGCGAGTGTTTGCGGGGATGGCGAGTGTTTGCGGGGCTGGCGAGTGTTTTCTGGCTGGCGAGTGTTTGCGGGCCTGGCGAGTGTTTGCGGGGATGGCGAGTGTTTGCGGGGCTGGCGAGTGTTTGCGGGGCTGGCGAGTGTTTGCGGGGATGGCGAGTGTTTGCGGGGATGGCGAGTGTTTGCTGGGCTGGCGAGTGTTTGCGGGGCTGGCGAGTATTTGCGGGGCTGGCGAGTGTTTGCGGGGATGGAGAGTGTTTGCTGGGCTGGCGAGTGTTTGCGGGGCTGGCGAGTGTTTGCGGGGCTGGCGAGTGTTTGCGGGGCTGGCGAGTGTTTGCGGGGCTGGCGAGTGTTTGCGGGGCTGGCGAGTGTTTTCTGGCTGGCGAGTGTTTGCGGGGCTGGCGAGTGTTTGCGGGGCTGGCGAGTGTTTGCGGGGCTGGCGAGTGTTTGCGGGGCTGGCGAGTGTTTGCGGGGATGGCGAGTGTTTGCGGGGATGGCGAGTGTTTGCGGGGCTGGCGAGTGTTTGCGGGGCTGGCGAGTATTTGCGGGGCTGGCGAGTGTTTGCGGGGATGGAGAGTGTTTGCTGGGCTGGCGAGTGTTTGCGGGGCTGGCGAGTGTTTGCGGGGCTGGCGAGTGTTTGCGGGGCTGGCGAGTCTTTGCGGGGCTGGCGTGTGTTTGCGGGGCTGGCGAGTGTTTGCGGGGCTGGCGAGTGTTTGCGGGGCTGGCGAGTGTTTGCGGGGCTGGCGAGTGTTTGCGGGGCTGGCGAGTGTTTGCGGGGCTGGTGAGTGTTTGCGGGGATGGCGAGTCGCTCGCTGCAGCTCCGGCCATGGAGCAGCCTCAGTGCAAGTCCCGGGCCGTCGGAGGCGTCGAAAACGTTGCGCCGCTGCCGTGAGAGTCTCTGTGCCGAAGGGACAGAAGGAGGCGGAAAGGGAGAGGGGAAGGAGACAGGGCAACAGGGGGGAGAGAGAGTGGGTGAGAGGAGAGAGAGGGGAGAGACAGAGGGGGAGAGAATGGGGAGAGATGGGAGAGAGAGGTAGGGGAGAGATAGGGAGAGGGGAGAGAGGGGAGAGAGAGGAGAGAGGGGGTAGAGTGAGGTGGGAGTGGGGGGAAGAGGGAGGGAGGGGGAAGAGGGAGGGGGGAAGAGGGAGGGGGGAAGAGGGAGGGGGGAAAAGGGAGGGAGGAGAGAGGGTAGGAGAGAATGGGAGAGAGAGGGGGAAGAGAGAGGGATGGTAAAAGAGGGGGAAGAGGGAGAGAGGGGGAAAGAGAAAAACGGGGGAAAGCGAGAGAGGGGGCTAAAGAGAGAGATGAGAGAGACAGATGAGAGACAAAGAGAGAGGGGAGAGAGAGGAAGGGGAAGAGTGAGGTGGGATGGAGAAATGGGGGAGAGGGGGGGAGAGAGAGAGGGGAGAGTGTGTGGGGAGAGAGAGGGGGAGAGAGGGAGAGGGAAAGAGAGGGGAAGAGAGAGAGGAGAGAGGGGACGAGAGGGGGGAGGGGGAGGGGGAGAGTGAGAGAGGGAGTGACGGGTGAGAGAGGGGAGAGAGAAGAGGGAGGGAAGGGGAGAGAGAGAGGCAGGAGACGGGTGAGTGGGAGAAACAGAGGGAGAGAGGGGAGAGGGGGAGGGGAGAGATAGAGAAGGGCGAGAGAGAAGGGGGTGAGAGGAGAGAGAGCGGAAGTGAGGGGGAGAGAGGGAGGTGGAAGGGAGAGAGGGGAGAGAAAGAGGTGGAGAGAGAGGGGAGGAAGAGGGGGGAAGAGAGAGAGGAGAAAGGGGGGAGAGAGGGGGATAGAGAGACAGGGCTGCCAACTCGCATTGAGCGTGAGAATCTCGCATTTCGCTAAATTCTTACGCTGATCACAAATTTCTCACGCTCGTGAGAAATTCTGTGATGAACGAAAATTTCAAAATTCATATCAACTGCATGGGCCATGGGTGTTGGAAGCAGAAGCAGTGCCGGGGACAGATGCGGACGGGGAGCAGGGCTGGCGAGTCGCTCATTGCATCTCCGGCCATAGGGCAGCCTCAGTGCAAGAGTCCCGGGCCATCGGAGGTGTCGGAAGCGTTGCGCTGCTTTGTTTGTGAGTCTGTCTGCGTGTGAGCATAGTCATGCCTGGAATTACACCAAAACGGTACACGGAAGTGCCACAATCTATGGCCCACCTTAGTCACCATTGACTGTGTGTATCAAGCTTCGTTCAGATTTATGTTATATTTTACAAATTATTCACATTTAACTTTACAAGACCCACTTTTGAGAACATTTTCTTCCATCTGCATTGGCAGTTAACAGCTATGACATCACAAAGGGATCTCATTTACATGAACTGCCCGTCAGCAGTTCCATTGGCAGTTAGCAGCGTATGATGTCACAATGGGATCTCATTTACATAAACTGCCCGTCAAGTCTTCCACCCAGTGCAAAGAGAGATTTGTTACATTGTTGTAAGGAGAGGGAGGGAGGAGGAGAAATGTTAATTAAACTGTGTTTAGTGGCTAAGTGGGAGAGGGTAGAGAAGAGAAGGGGGAAGGAGTGTTGGGGGATGAGGGGAAATGAGCCGTGCCTATGCAGTTGGGGGCTATGGGTGAATGGTGGTATATTGCATTGGGGAATGGGTGAGTGGTGGAAACGGGTTGCTTTGGGGGGAACGGAGAGTGGTTATGGAAGGAGGGAGTGACTGTGGGTGGGGAGTGACTGAGGAGACGGAGCGAGTGGAGGAGGAGATGGGAGAGAAGAGGGAGGGTGAAGGGGAGGAAGTGTTGGGGATGAGGGGTAATGAGCCGCGCCTGGCAGTTGGGGGCTATGGGTGAGTGGAGTATTGCGTTGGGGGAATGGAGGGGGGGAGGTGTGTGTGTGTGTGTGTGTGTGTGTGTGTGTGTGTGTGTGTGTGTGTGTGTGTGTGTGTGTGTGTGTGTGTGTGTGTGTGTGTGTGTGTGTGTGTGTGTGTGTGTGTGCACGCACACGAAGACAGATAAAAGGTGGTCCTGACATGTTCGGCACAGACATTGTGGGAGAAGGGCCTGTTTTATTATATATATATGTGTGTGTGTATATATGTGTGTGTGTGTGTGTGTGTGTGTGTGTGTGTGTGTGTGTGTGTGTGTGTGTGTGTGTGTGTGTGTGTGTGTGTGTGTGTGTGTGTGTGTGTGTGTGTGTGTGTGGCCGTCGAGTATGGCTGCCCTGCCAGCAGCTGTTAGTCTTTTCACCCTTTTTAATTTCTAGTGAGTTAAAGTGTTTGTTTTCGAGGTCTTCTAGTCTTTTATGTGGGGGGAGGGGAAGGGGGAAACTTTATTTCCTAGTCCCTACCTGGTCGGAGAGGCGGCTTCCCTCCGAGCTGCTTCTTCGCTCCTCTCCTCGCGGCCTACCATCGGACTGGAGCGGCCTTTGTGATAATAAATGTCCTGTGTGTGTGTGTGTATATATATGTGTGTGTGTGTGTGTGTGTATATATATATATATGTGTGTGTGTATATATATATATGTGTGTGTGTATATATATGTGTGTGTGTGTGTGTGTATATATATATATGTGTGTGTGTGTGTGTATATATGGCCGAGAACACTTTCACTGAACATTTTATGCTTTATTTCTCGACTTCTGATTAAAATTTAAAAAATATATCAAAACACCTTCAATTTCAAACGAACCAGCTTCAACTGATGACGTCACAATGGCAGCTTCAACTGATGACGTCACAATGGCTTACTATTGCAACATGCAGGGCAAATGCAATTGGAATTTTTTTGTAAAGAGAACTGCTGAGGAAGGCAAGGGGAGTGGTGGAATCATACGTTCGGGAACGGCTTGAGTTGGAGGACCACGCCTCCCATGGGGGCTATGGGTAGGGAATGGGTGCATTGGGGGTGGAGCTTGGATGGCACTTGGAACAAAAACACACACACACACACACAAAATGTCTGTGCTGAACAATGCCAATACCAACTTATCTGTCTTCACATAATTCATATAATTCCATATCCAAAAGTCTCTTAAAATGCCATTATCATATCTGCCTCAACCACCACCCCTGGCAGTGCAATCCAGCCACTCGCCACTGTTTTTAAAATAAAACCTGTCCCTCACATCTCCTTTAAACTTTGCTCCTCTCACCTTAAAGCTATGCCCTCTAACATCTGATGTTTCTATCTTGAGAAAGTTATCTACAATGCAACGATAACTTTGTTAAACATAAGATGTCATTATCTTTTTTCTCTGCTCCTCAAAAATCAATTTTTACTTTGGCTGCATTATTCAATTTCCATATTTCTATTTTGTTTTATTGGATTTATGATATGTGAGTGTCTTTATTTCCTCCCACCCCCTCAGTTATTTATGATTATGATTTCTGATTACCTCCCACGTTGGAGTTCTAACTTTGTATAAAATAGCGATTGAAATGGTATAATATTAGGACAATTTTGCAAAGCTACACAAATAAATGGCCAAATCATACAAGTTCTGGATCTGGTTGCAACTGTAAAATTGGAAGTATACAAACAGAAGTGAGAACATTGAGAGATGTTTGCACTGAATTTCAAAGTGACACACTCTAGCTCAAAATTATCTTTGTGTGGTTGTCACTAATTATATGAGGAAATTATCCATCCATAACTAACTAAAGGGGATGCATGATTAGATTAGACATTTACAATACTAAAGACTAAACTACCTATTTTGTAAACCTCCCAAACCATGAGGAGAAAATAGCATGTGAAAAATCAAAGTGGAATTACTTTACTCATGCTTTTTATAGTACGTAATATAAGAAAAAGGCAAAGTTAAAACTAGTTTCCTTGTTGTTGGTAAAACTAAAATTATAATGAAGAATAAGAAAGTATCAAAGAGAGATATTCAAAAGGGTTACTGTAATAGAATATTTAATGTACTGAAAATAGTTGTGGGGCCTGGAATGGAGAAGTAAAACACCAGTGTGAGGAATCTCAGTCCTTTTCATTTCTTCAGTATTTAAGCTGATGAATTCCCTGAAGCAAATCAACTACATCCTACGGTTTTTAAAGAGCTGGCTGCAAAAACAGCAGTAGCAGTAATCTTCGAAGATGCCTATATTCTGGAATTATCTAAATTGATTGGAAAATAGCAAATATTCATTCATTTTAGAATGAGAAATTAGTTAAGTTCACAGCACTTATCCTGAGATCACTGGTCTGGAAACTTGAAATCCACTTAAGAAAATTGGTAGAAAAGTAGCAGGATAGATAAAGAAGAAACTAGAAAGTATCCAATAACATACTATTCAAAAAGATTGTTTTACAAAATAACAAGGACAAGTGATTGAATAACCGGTATTAAATAGGGTCATTTTTAGTCTTAAAGACTACTGGTGAGGTGATGTTGGAGCCTCAGCTGTGTTGTTATCACAAATGAATAATCAATGGCAAAGCAACATCATTGATTTTCAACCTCTAATATATACCACAAATATATACCCAAGGGTGACACAGCAGTAGAGTTGCTGCCTGACCACGGATGCTGTTAGTATGAGGTTTCTTCATTCTCCCCGTGACCGCGTGGGTTTTCTCCGAGATCTTCAGTTTCCTCCTACACTCAAGACTTACAGGTTTGTAGGCTAATTGGCTTGGTATGAGTGTATATTCTGCAGTTCTTCTGCAGTTGTATAAGGCTCTGGTGAGACCACATCTGGAGTATTGTGTACAGTTTTGGTCTCCTAATTTGAGGAAGGACATCCTAGTGATTGAGGCAGTGCAGCGTAGGTTCACAAGATTGATCCCTGGGATGGCGGGACTGTCATATGAGGAAAGATTGAAAAGACTAGGCTTGTATTCACTGGAGTTTAGAAGGATGAGGGGGATCTTATAGAAACATATAAAATTATGAAAGGGCTGGACAAGCTAGATGCAGGAAAAATGTTCCCAATGTGGGGCTGGACCAGAACCAGGGTCCAGTCTTAGAATAAAGGGGAGGTCGTTTAAGACTGAGGTGAGAAAAAACTTTTTCACCCAGAGTTGTGAATTTATGGAATTCCCTGCCACAGTGGGCAGTGGAGGCCAAATCACTGGATGGATTTAAGAGAGTTAGATAGAGCTCTACGGGCTAGTGGAGTCAAGGGATATGGGGAGAAGGCAGGCACGGGTTATTGATGGGGGACGATCAGCCATGATCACAATGAATGGCGGTGCTGGCTCGAAGGGCCGAATGGCCTCCTCCTGCACCTATTTTCTATGTCTATATTGTCCCTCATGTGTGTAGGATAGTGTTAATGTGTTGGTCGGTGCGGACTCGGTGGGCCGAAGGGCACTGCATCTCTAAACTAAACCAATGAAAGTCTAGGAAATTGAATGTTTCCTTCCAGTTAGTTTAGTTTATTATTGTCACATGTGCCAAGGTACAGTGAAAAGCTTTTTGTTGCATACTATCCAGTCAGCAAAATGACCATACATGAATGCAATCAAGCTGTCCAGTGTAGATACAGGATGAAGAGTGTAACATTCAGTGCAAGATAGTCTGATTACAGATTGCTCTCTAGCTGCTGAAGACTGTTCAGTTGCCTGATAACTGATGGGAAGAAACCATCCCTGAATCTGGAGGTACTTAACCACCGGTGGCACCGCATGATTGGCAGCCCCGCCAACAGTCTGTTTTGTTGTCTTTTTTGATTTTTAGTGTGTGTTAAAGGTTTGTGTAAATGTTCTCCGGTTTGTTTTATGTGGGCGTAGTGGGTGGGGGACGGGGGCAACTTTTTTTTCAGTTTCTTACCTTACCCGAGATGCGATTAATTTTCCGGATCGCATCTCCGGTCGCTCTGCGGTCTACCATTGATGGAGCTGGAGGCCTCCTCGGACTGACTTTGGACCCCACTGCGTGGACTTAACATCGGAGCTGATCGCTTGCCTGGGATTGCTCCAACCGCAGCCTGCAGACTTACCATCAAGGGCTCGCAGTCTCAGTTGAGGCTAGTAGGGAAGCTCCAACCAGCTCCGACGCGGGGTTCGATCGCTGGCACAGGGGAGCTGACATCCTTCCGATGCAGGAGCTGATCACCTCGATGGGGAGGGCCAAAACGCCGCCGACTACGGGAGTCAATATCGTCCCGTCAACAGAGGGCTCGAGGCCCCCCGACCATGGGAGAGCAAAGGGAAGAGAGTAACTTTTTCTTTTTGCCTTCCATCACAGTGAGGAATGTGGAGGAGTCACTGTGCTGGATGTTTATGTTAAAATGTGTTTTGTGTGTTCTGTTACTTTTTATTTGTATGATTGACTTGGCAAATTAAATTCCTCATATGTTGCAAAACACACTCAGCTAATAAAGCATTATTGTGATGTGATTGTGTTTTCAAACTTCCGTACCTCTTGCCTGATGGGAGTGACCGGGGTGAGACTAGTTAATTATGCTGATGGCGTTGCTGAGGCAGCGTGACGTGCAGATGGCGTCAATGTGTGATGGTCAGGGCTACGTCTACACCTCTCAATTCTTGTGGTTTTGGATTGAGCTGTACCCAAACCATGCAGTGATGCATCCCAATAAAATACTTTCTACGGCACATCTGGAGAAGTTGGTTAGGGTTGTTGAGGACATGCCAAACTTCCTGAGCCTTCTAAGGAAGCAGAGGCATTAGAGTGCTTTCTTGGCCATTGCTTCAATGTGGCTGATCCAGGACAAACTACCAACAATATGTACTCCCAAGAACTTGAAGCTTTCAACCATCTTTACTTCGGCACCCTCAATGTATACCGACCACTTCGCTTCCTCAAGTTGACTACAACCTCCTTTGTCATGCTGATATTAAGGGAGAGATTGTTGATCATGATTATTATCAGATATCAGAAGTGTGGAATCTCTGAAGCACATCTGGTAGAGCTGCTTCTTCAAGGCACCAGAGACGCAGACTGTGCGAGATCCTGACCTTGGGTCTGTGTGGAGTTTGAACCTTCTCTCTCTCTCTCTGACCACGTTGCTTTCCCCTGGGTGCTAATCTCCCCATGCATTCCAAAGATGTGCAGGTTTGTAGGTTAATTGCCTCTGTAAATACCCCTTGGTGTGTCAGAAGTGGATGTGAAAGTGGGAGAACATAGAATGAGTGTGAACAGATGGTCAGTGGTCCCAAGGACCTGTTTCCATGTAAAATTTGATCAGTTCAAAACAGAACAATGCTGTCACCAAGATGCAAAACAAAGCATAAGTATTCGCAGGCACCAAATCAGAAAATAAAATGCACAATGAATAAAACCAAATTTCCAGGGAATTATACACTTCGTTCCAAGCACACGTCTTTTTCTAATTCTTGTTTTCTTCTGACCGTGTTCGAGCAAACTGTAAAACATTATGCCATGTAGTGAAACTATTGTCAATTTCTGGAGTTCTATATTTCACTCAAAATCCTTATTCCAGAATCTCTGCTTCGATATGTACAGATGCTAACTGAACTGTTGAGTACTTTAACCATTTTAAAATTAATTATGGATAAGGTCTCACCTGGTGTACCCTGTCAAGTTTTGAACTATATATCAAAACACTAGCATTGATGATAGCAGACAAAAAATGCTGGAGAATCTCAGCAGGTGAGGCAGCATCTATGGAGAAAAGGAGTAGGCGACGTTTCGGGTCTTGACCCGAAACGTCATCTACTCCTTTTCTCCATAGATGCTGCCTCAGCCACTGAGTTTCTCCAGCTTTTTTTGTCTACTTTTGATTTTTCCAGCATCTACAGGTCCTTAAGCATTGATGATTGCAGTGCATTATAGATGCATTGCATTAATTCCTGACATATTGCTATTGGAGAGATGAGTTCCATGGACCTCTTTAAAGGTTTAGGCTTTAGACCTAAAGGGGCTGTCCCACTTGGGCGACTAATCTGCGAGTTGAGAAGAGTGGCTTTGACCTTCAAACTCGCAGCATGGTCGACACGTGGTCCTAGGAGGTCCTATGAGGTCGCTGGAACTCTCCTTCATGCTTGAGGGAAGTTCCCGAATACTCATGGCCTCAGCTAGGTCGCGGAAAGTTTTGTAGCATGTTAAAAAATTTACCGCAAGTAAAATTTGGTCGGCAGGGGTCTTTTTAACTCGCAGTGGAGTGGGGTCGCTATTTAGTTACAGGCTGTCGAGGGCAGCCGTAGGCAATCTCCTTTGCTGACCAGGCATTTTGATTGGCTCATTGGAGTTTTCAGGAACAAGGAAGACCTACCGGTAGGTAAAATGCCCGCTAAACTTTATTATACTTCTTAAAAGCATCTCCACTCCTTCTCCCCCCCCTCTCTAAAGGACTTACTGTGCAGCCGTTTTACCATCTTCTTCATCGCGGATGTGAATTTCAGTCAGCGTTCCCCCGCTTTCCCTGGCCCCCACCTTCGCGATGTGTGTGCGTGTGCGGTTGGTTGATCCAGCTCGAGGCTTTCCAGGAGAGTGCCCTCGAGCTTGAAGGCCGAAGACACTCTTCTGGACTCGCGGATTTGGTCGCCCAAGTGGGACAGCTCCTTAAGGGCTTGTCTCAGAATAAGGGTTGACAGTTTCAGGCTAGTAAATAAATTTCTCATCTGATCATTTGGAATACTGCAGCCTAGTGGATCGTGACTGCTCAGTGTGGAAACAGACCCTTCGACCTAACTCGCCCACACCGGCCAATAATGTCCCATCTACCCTCGTCCCCCTTGCCTGCTCTTTGTCCATAACCCTCCAAACCTGTCCTATCCATGTACCTGTCCAACTGTTTCTTCAATGATGGGATAGTATCAGCCTCAACTACCTCCTCTGGCAGCTTATTCCATACACCCTCGAAAAAGTTACCCCTCGGATTCCTATTAAATCTTTTCCCCTTTACCTTGAACCTATGTCATCTGGTCCTCTATTCCTCTACTCTGGGTAAAAGACAATGTACATCTACCCGATCTATTCCTCTAATGATTTTGTATACCTCTATAAGATCTTCTCTCATCCTCCTACGCTCCATGGAATAGAGACCCAGTCTTCTCAACCTCCCCCTATAGCTCACACCCTCTAGTCCTGGCAAGATCCTCGTAAATCTTTTCTGAACCCTTTCAAGCTTCACAATATCTTTCCTATAACATGGTGCCCAGAACTGAACACAATATTTTAAATGCAGTCTCGACAACGTTTTATACAACTGCAACATGACCTCCCAACTTCTATACTCAATACACCTTGAAAACATGTTGCTGGTCTTCCAAATAACTTCTGAAATTTGAAGCTAAAAGCATTGTGAAAGTGAGTATTTTCAACAGAAAGACTGAGTGGTTTAAAATGTATCTGCCATCTTTTCAAGGGCAATTGGGGATGGGCAGCCTTATAATTTATGCCAAAATCCTGGAAAATAAATATAAAACATAAATTGTCCATAAAAAGTAAGGGCAGGGCTCTCGCTTAACTTTTTTTCCCTGTTGCCAGTTAGGCAACCTTAGCAGCTTTTTAGGTTGCCAAATGACAGTTTAGGTGGTCATTTAAGATGGCTTGCATGACGCGCGCGATAATGTGCTCGGATAAAGCGCGTAGTTACCAGTCGGAATTATACTCAATGAAGCATTCACATATTATTTCTGCTTCAAATAAAGTCACAAACTAAACATTCACCAATCAAGACATGATATATCCCACAATGACATGCAGCAAAATTATAAGACAGTATCTCAACTCTTTTTACACATTACAGTTAATGCAATTTCTATTAGTTCTTTCCACTTCCAAACAAAAATGTGTTTGGATTATTCAGCGTATGATCAACCTGTGTCAATAAATCCTGGACCATGGTAACATATATGCGTACGTATAGTTGTGAATGTTGCTCATTAAATAATTAAGAGCATTGATTTGCCGTTAAAATGAATTCTGTAATAACGTGTCAACGGTAGCAGTGACAATCAAACACTGCGGTTTTAATGTTTCACGTGTTCACAATTTAATTAATCCATCTTTATGGATTAAAACAAATAATAACATTGGGAATTTAAACGCATTTGATTGCATTCCGTTATCAAACATAGTCAATATTCGCTCTGAAGACATTTCCAGGACAATAGGGTCCGGGAAGGGTGTGTGTGTGAATCAGTGCGGGGTGGATAGATGGCCGGTGGGGGGGGGGGGGTTAGAAGGCAGTCGGTGCAGAATGGATGGATTGAGGCAGGTGAATTAGTACGTGTTGGTTGGAGTAGGTAAAATTGTGAGGGGAGAGCACGGGGGATGTCAGTGGTGTTGAATGGGGGGGTTCAGTACGGGATGGATGGGGGTAGACAAAAGTGCTGGATAAACTCAGCGGGTGAGGCAGCATCTATGGAGCGAAGGAAATAGGCAACGTTATGGAGGAGAAGTCCAGGATGGATGGGAAAGGTGTAAGTACAGGGTGAATTGGGGAACCAGTGCAGGATGGGGGGGGGGGGGGGGGTGGCAGGAGAATCAATGCGAGGTGGATAGGGTGATCAGCGCAGGATGAATAGATTGGGGGGGGGGGGGGGGGGATGGAGAGGGGAGCACAGGGGATGTCAGTGAGGACTGAATAGAGGCGGGAATGGGGATCAGTGCCGGATGTAGAGGAGGGGTCCCAGGATAAAAGGGGGGGGGGGGGTGGAGGGGGCGTACGAGAGAGAGAAGGGGGGCGAGGTGGGGAGGAAAGAAGGCCAGTGCTCCTCGAACATCGCCCGCTGCCTTGGCCGTTGGGATTTCCTCGCCACCGCCTCCCTCCTCCGCCAGCCAACAGCAAGGTGCGGGGCCGAGCGGCGCAGCTCAAAGATCCTATAGCTAAAGGATCTATGGTGCAGCTGCTTCAGAAGTGTCGGAGCGAATGACGGCTCCCGCACAGCAGCAGCAGCGGCCGCGACAGCAATCCCGCTAACGGCTCTTTAAAAAAAAAAAACCTCCCGCACGCCGAGGCCTCTCCCTCCTCCCTCCCTCGGCGTGCGGAGTTTTTTTTTTTAATGGGCCGTTAGCGGCAAAGATCCTATAGCGGAGCTCTGCTATAAGATCTTTGGTTAGCGGGTTTGCAAGCAGCGGCCCTTATCAGGTCGGGCGGGGTGCGGGAGGAGGAGGAGATGGGGCCGCTGCTGCCGCTGTTCTGGGCCCGTCATTCGCTGCAACCCTTCGTCACCCCGCACCTAGTATCTTGCCCACGCAATACAGCCGTCACCGCCGACACAAAACGTCATGTTCCTTTTCTCCAGATATGCTGCCTGACCCGTGGAGTTACTCCAGTTTTTTGTGTCTATCTTCGGTACAAACCAGTATCTGGTTGCCAAGCCGGGCAAAATGACTCGGTGTTTAGGTTGCCCGGCGGCACTTTGAGTGGTCAATGGCACCCGGGCAACCGTTAATTTCGAGCCCTGAAGGGGATAAAGTAAAAACAAAGTATCAGGATCAATGGCTGAGAACAATTGTAAATTGAGGTTGTGTAAAATGAGCCCAAGTGTGGTAACTACACAAAAATAATTTTCTTTAGTTTGAGAAAAAAAAAATGGGGATATGGATGGCATTAATTCAAATTATTTTTCTACGCCTCGGGACAACTTTATACCCATCTTCATATTTTACATAGGCTGTAGGTTCTCACCTGTAGTCATGGGATAAGTAACACGTCATCTCCAATATCCAATGCCACATAAGAAAAAACTAGAAGGAGACTATATACACCATTATGTAGGCACACTTTGAAAATAGGTAGAGCAATAATAAAGGATGGTTCAAAGACAGGTTGAAGTATGAAATTATTCAACTCTGTTTTGAATTGTTATCTCAAGCATCCAATGTAAGTATTTTTTGTTGCCATGGTCTTTAATTCAAATCCTTCTGAGTAGCTTCCAAAGCCCCTTATTTCACCAAGATCTTTGCAAGAGAATAAAACTGTTGATCTTGCGAAAAATATGGATTAATGGAACTTTACTCAACATCTACTTGGAATATAACTGCCAACTCACCATGTGGTATACATTCAAACCAACGCAACACAAAGTGTAGAAACATCAAAAAATGTTCATAGCACATTGAGGTTTAATTGCATTTAAATCAAGACAGGGATGATGTCAAAGATAATGTAATTGATCTCAGTTTTACAGTGGAAAATGGCATTATGCTTTCTAGCAGTACACGGAATAATCTTTGTTCAATTTACATATACTTTTTGTTACTTTCATGAGAAGATTCTGATTCATTCTCCTCAAAGAAACATTTTTGCAGATGTAAACTGCAAAGTATGAAATTGCTTGTTTGCTCAAATTAAATACAATTAACAGTTTTTAAGTGAACAATCACAAAACAAGGTAATCCAAACAACTGCCAGACAGGAACATTAAAATAATGTAATATTTGTTACTGCACACAAATAACATGCTTTTGGTTAAATCAATTTTGATGAAATCATTGTAATTTTGTTTTTAAGAGCACATTTGGAAAACTGTTTTCAACAAAATAATCAAAAGTGATTTTCTTTTGTTCTAATTAAAATTGATGTTATTTTTAGACATGGTGCAGGTTTTCAGATTATCAAATGCTGAAGAACAACCATTTTCAACTATGCAGACTAGTCACCAAAAGGTCTGTATGCAGTGACTTCACATTTTGAAGCAAACTTGAAACAGGTAAATAAATCGTGGTCTTTATCTTAAATTGTTTTTAGAATATTAGCTAAAGTTAAAAGCAAAAAAATGACACCAACATTTCTTTATCCATATAATAAACTAAATATTCTGCATTCATGTAATTTCCTTGTTCAATAGATGTGCCTGATTTTTTTCAATTATAAACCTGGCAATATATGCAATTCAGATTTTTGCTCCAGTATTTGAAGTTATGTTTTAAAATAAATTTATGCCCAATAGGCTGTCATCACAACGATGGGTCAGATTTGTACCAACAAATGTTATTCAAAAATCAGTGAATTTAGTAATAGTGCTTCACATTACAAGGTAGAAAATACATTGAGATATAATTCTCTCAACCAGTGAATATGTTTTCCTTTCTTTTACTTCAATTCAAAGTGCTGACTCCCCAGTTAACTAGTTAAACTGCTGAGAGGGCAAAATGAGCAGGCTTTGTTAGTAGAATCTTTACAACAATGCCACATCCAACCAGTAGTACTCTGTAAACATTTGACTGAAACGAGGTCACAGTTTCGCTGCCAGGCCATCCAGGGTGCAATGATGTATCAGGTACTATTTTGACGAGTACAGATTGCACATTCAAATATCTTTACCTGCTTTCATCACATTTATTTTACTAAGTATTTTCAACAGCAAATATCAATAACAAAGGGAACTCAATAGTAGATTTAAGAATGATATTAACAGAAGATTCCAGCACAAAAATACAGTTGTAATTCTGGAGGAGGAAGAACAAAGGCAAGAGTGGTAACAAAGCAGATCTTCTGTTTGGCCTGTAGTGTTAGCTTATGACAGTTTTTAACCTTCCCTTAAGTGTCACAACTCAGTTTGTCGTAGTGGTTAAGTCTGTGTTTTGATATCTCCAGCTCTCATAAGAGCCTTGATCGCTCTGGCTCGCATTTCCAATTCGAGCAGTTCCAGTTGCTGTGCTGAAGGTTGAAGACCATCACTGTCAGCATTGAGAGCAGCAGCCGATTGATCTTTCCCTGTAGCAGACCCCGACAAACCAAGAATCTCATTTACACTCTTTTCAATGTCCTTTTGAATCTCATCTGCAACACCAACAGGCGTAGGTGCACATCTCTGCAGTAACACATCTGTACTTTCTTCTTGTTCGTTGCAGTTTTGCTCTATGTCACTATCGTATGCTTCAGCATTTATGCTCAGGGCATCACTTTCATCTCCAGAAGCTCCACCTGGTTCAGTAAGGACAAATCCATATTATTTACTGACTCAATTACGCTAATACATTTAAATTAAATACAAAATATGCCAAAACTAAAACAAGAACATTCTATTGCCCTTTCTCTATTTCAATACTGAAACATTTCTAAGCAGCCATATTGGTACTGGTGTTGGTTATTGTTATCATGCGTACCAAGTTTTTGTTTGCATGCTACCCAATTAAATCAAGATGATACAAATCATGAATGCAACCAAGCCATACATGAGTAATAACCAACTCTGAAGATTGCTATAATCAAATTAAAATCATTTACTTTTAAACCATAGGATATAGTACTATTTACTTCACATAAACTGTTACGCATTTCATGAAACTTCCAATTTCAATGTGAACAAATTAGAAGTTTGAATACATTCAACTGTGAATGTTTCTGAAATTGTTAACATTAATGTGGTTTGCAAGTAATTTGGAGCAATGGATGGATCTTCATGATACCACAAGTTCCCTTTAACTAGAACATAATTTCAATAACTCCTTCCCTCAAATTCAATAAATGGCATCTGCTCAAACAAAATAAAATAATCCTTATTTCCGACTTGTCTTCAAAATTAAAGCTTCTCAATTGTTTTCCATGAAGAGTTTGAATCTTAGATCCTGAAATCATTTTTCAACTTCATCCCTAATAATGCTCAGAATGGTATCAGAGCAAGTATTTGGAGGCACATTCTTTAATGCTGGATCAAATCCATCTGCAACGTGAGATTGTGTCACCAATTGGTAAATAACACCCCTGTTTCTCAAAGGGCTGTCATGAGATATTACAACACATTTTGAAACAGTTGGTTTTTGACTTAAGGAAGCAAGGGGGTGAACGCAATCCTGTCCTCGTCAACTTTGGCTGCTGTAGAGATGGTCAACAGCTTCAAGTTGCTAGGCATCCATATAACCAGCAACCCAACCTGGCTCCTTTCGTTCAAGTCTGGCGACATGGAGCTATGACCTTGATATGGCTCTCAAAGAGGCGAGAAGGGAATTTCACTCCAAACTGGAAAATGAGACGGGTATTCGGCAGCTATGGCATGCCATCACCTCCTACAAGGTGAAATCGTGGCAGCTCAAGTGACAGAGAAGCATCACTCCCATACAAGCTCAAGATGTTTTTCGAGCACGCTTTGATAGGGAGAACACTCTTGTGCCTTCCCGGGGGCCCCTTTGCCCACGATGGTATAACAATCTCAGTCACAGAAGCCTACTTCAGGAGGGAGAACCATCGAAAAGAGTCTGGACCTGATGGTATACATGGTTGTGTTCTTAAAACCCGTGCAGACCAACTGGATGGAGTTTTTGTGGACATCTTCAACCTCTCATTACTGAGGTCCAATTCATGATGCCCAAGAAGAATAAAGTGACGTGCCTCAATGATTATCAACCGGTGGCACTAATGTCCACAGTAATGTCCCCTCCCTTAACAAGAACCCAGACCCGTTACCATTTGAGGACCGCAACATGTCAACAGAGGATTAAATCTCATTGGCTCTCTGCACTGGACCACTTGGACAATACAAACTCATATGTCAGGCCGTCGCTCATAGATTACAGCTCGGCATTTAACACCATCATCCCCTGCAAGTTGGTTACCAATCTCATGGAGCTGGGCCTCTGCGCATCCCTCTGCACACCATAATCTTTATGAATTGGCAGCAACACCTTCTCTTTGATAACCATCAGTATGGGAGCACCGCAAGGCTGCGTGCTCAACCCCCTGCTCTAGTCAATTCAAGTCAAGTTAAGTTTATTTGCCACATACACATACGAGATGTGCAGTGAAATGAAAAGTGGCAATGCTCGCGGACTTTGTGCAAAAAGACAAACAAACAAACAACCAAACAAACTACAAACAGAATGGAACAGAATCACATATTCTTTTACATATTAAATATTGTGGGCGGAAGGAAAAAGGGAAAAAAACAGCAATTTAAAAAAAAAAGCAGTAGAGTGGTACAGTAAAAGTTAGTCCCTGGTGAAATAGGAGTTTACAGTCCTAATGGCCTCTGGGAAGAAATACCTTCTCAACCTCTCCGTTCTCACAGCATGGCAACGGAGGCGTTTGCCTGACCGTAGCAGCTGGAACAGTCCGTTGCAGGGGTGGAAGGGGTCTCCCATGATTTTATTGGCTCTGGAGTTGCACCTCCTGATGTATAGTTCCTGCAGGGGGGCGAGTGAAGTTCCCATAGTGCGTTCGGCTGAACGCACTACTCTCTGCAGAGCCTTCTTGTCCTGGGCAGAGCAATTCCCAAACCAAATTGTAATATTTCCAGACAAGATGCTTTCCACAGCCGCTGAGTAGAAGCACTGGAGGATCCTCGGAGGCACTCTGAATTTCCTCAATTGCCTGAGGTGGTAAAGGCGCTGCCTTGCCTTACTCACGAGGGCTGCGGCATGTGATGTCCATGTCATATCCTCAGAAATGTGGACTCCCAGATATTTAAAACAGCTCACCCTATCCACAGTATCCCCATTTATCCTCAATGGTGTGTACGTCCTCGGATGATGTGTCCTGTTGTGCCCACGACTTAAGGAGTAAGCCATTTACTTAATCTTACTTAAGGAGTAAGCCATTTAGAACGGAGACGAGGAAACAATTTTTCTCACAGAGAGTGGTGAGTCTGTGGAATTCTCTGCCTCAAAGGGCAGTGGAGGCGGGTTCTCTGGATGCTTTCAAGAGAGACCTAGATAGGGCTCTTAAAATAGCAGAGGCAGGGGGTATGTGGAGAAGGCAGGAACGGGGTACTGATTGGGGATGATCAGCCATGATCACATTGAATGGCGGTGTTGACTCGAAGGGCCGAATGGCCTACTCCTGCACCCATTGACTGAGTAGCCGGACACAGTTCGAACTCCATCTTTAAGTTCACTGACAACACCAGCTTTGTTGAACGAATTACAGATGGGGATGAGTTGGAGTATAGGAGGGAGATCGATCAACTGATCAAATGGGCCAGAACAACAACCTTGCTCTTAACCTCAGTAAGACCAATTAACTCATTTTGGATTTTGGAAGATGAACGACCAGGGTCCACAAATCTGTCTTCATCGATGTGACGGTGGTGGAGTCAAAAGCTTCAAATTCCTGGGCATACCCAGGTGTAGTGAAGTGAAATGCTTTTTGCCATTTTGCAGCACACAAAAAAAGAATAGACATAACACCAATGAGAGTCTTAAACACATAGAACATCCCCCCACAATGGCTCCCACCATGAGGGAAGGCACAAAGTCCAGTCCCCAACCCCAGTCCACCCATAGTCGGGCCCATTGAGGCCTCCACAGTTGCCTCTACGGAGGCCCGATGTTCCAGGCCGTTCTCGCCGGGTGATGTTGCTCCGGCGTCGGGAGAGTCCTCCCAGCGGCCTGGGAACCCTGGAACGGCCGCTTCCGCACTGGAGGCCGCGGCTTCCGAAGCCAACAAGGCCGCGCCGGTTGGAGCTCCACAAATGGCGATCTCATCTAGAGATCCCAGGCTCCCGATGTTAAGTTCAACGCCGCCGCCCGCAGCTGGTCGCTACACAGTCCCGCAGCTCCGCGATGTTTTACCCGGCGGTCTCAGCTCACCGGAGCTCCAGCGCGGCGACCCAGGCAAGGCATCGCCCGCTCTGCGATAGCGCTCCAGCGCTGTGCCGCCGCCGAAGCCGAGGTTCTGGGCGGTCCCCGACAGGAAACGCCGCTCCAGGCCCGCTGGTAGGCCGCGAGGACGGGTCGAAGCTGCAGCCCGGAGAAAAGCCGCCTCTCCGACCAGGTAGGGACACTGAAAGGTAGTTTCCCCCTTCCCCCTTCCCCCCCCCACATAAAAAAAAGTCTAGACCTCCAAACAAAACACTTAACTAACTAAAATAAAAAATAAAAATATGAAGAGACAGACAGCTGCTGGCTGGGCAGCCGTGCACAGGACAGCGCCCCCTCTGAAGATTTGTCCGAGATTCCTAGACCCAGCACATTGAAGCAGTTATAAAGAAAGCCCATCAATCCCTTTACTTCCTTAGAAGATTGAGGTGATTCTCTATGTCAACAAATACTCTTTTGAACTTCCATAGGGGTACAGTAGAGAACATATTAACTGGTTGCATCATGGCCTGGTTTAGCAACTCGAACACCCAGGCAAAAAAAGCGAGCACAGCCCAGTCCATCGCAGGCTCCTCACCTTCTTCCATCCAGTCTATCTTTATGGTGCACTGCATCAGGAGGGAATGTCAAGGATACCTACCAGCCTGGCCATTCCCTTTTCTCTTTTCAACCTTCTGAGCTTGAATGCCAGGACATTCACTTAAGAGCAGCTTCTTTCCACTGCTCTCGAAAAAAAATCACCTCTTCACACCCCATTCTCAGAGGTGTGCCACATACTCTTACTCATAAATCTACCTCATTCAATTGTTCCATTATTTTACTTTAATAGTATTTTTACAACATTGTGGATCCCACTATATCGTGCATTACTCTGCTGTGTTCTATTTGTTGTATTAATTTTGGATTTATCATTGCTGTATGTATATTTACGTTATAAGCTTCATGTGAAAAAATAATTTCATTGCACGCTGGTGTATATGACAATAAACTGAATTTGATCTCAAAAGAATAGAATTGTTGAGTATTGGGTAGAAGATGTTATCCGATGACAGAGCTTTTACTTGGTTACATTCAAAGAAATTACAATTTACCCCGA
Organism: Amblyraja radiata; assembly: GCF_010909765.2. NCBI lineage: Eukaryota > Metazoa > Chordata > Chondrichthyes > Rajiformes > Rajidae > Amblyraja > Amblyraja radiata. The sequence goes on along the minus strand of NC_045958.1, from coordinate 53,801,338 downwards.
GAGTTTTAACTTGACTTTGTCATGGGAGATAAACGCAATTCAACTGTACCCTGAGGTGAATGGATTTTTACTAATTTTAAGTTTTGTTATATATATTTTATTTAATAATCTGAGATTTCATGGTTTTGATTTGAACATAATTCAAACAAGGACTGATCAAGAATAAGCTTTATATTGTGACACTGTTTTCCTTTATTCTGATATTCAAGGATGCTGCTCTTCTGGATATCAATTTAAAACCTTCTGCCTCTCCCCGTGCAATAAAAGAATATTATTAGAGAAAGGTATTCACCTTCCCACACTAATTTAATCTCCAATGCATTGAGGAAAGATGGTACAAGAACCATATAATAACCATATAATAACCATATAACAATTACAGCACAGAAACAGGCCATCTCGACCCTTCTAGTCCGTGCCGAACACATAATCTCCCCTAGTCCCATATACCTGCGCTCAGACCATAACCCTCCATTCCTTTCCCATCCATATAACTATCCAATTTATTTTTAAATGATAAAAACGAACCTGCCTCCACCACCTTCACTGGAAGCTCATTCCACACAGCTACCACTCTCTGAGTAAAGAAGTTCCCCCTCATGTTACCCCTAAACTTCAGTCCCTTAATTCTCAAGTCATGTCCCCTTGTTTGAATCTTCCCTACTCTCAGTGGGAAAAGCTTTTCCACGTCAACTCTGTCTATCCCTGTCATCATTTTAAAAACCTCTATCAAGTCCCCCCTTAACCTTCTGCGCTCCAAAGAATAAAGCCCTAACTTGTTCAACCTTTCTCTGTGACTTAGTTGCTGAAACCCAGGCAACATTCTAGTAAATCTCCTCTGTACTCTCTCTATTTTGTTGATATCCTTCCTATAATTAGGCGACCAAAATTGTACACCATACTCCAGAATTGGCCTCACCAATGCCTTGTACAATTTTAACATTACATCCCAACTTCTATACTCAATGCTCTGATTTATAAAGGCCAGCACACCAAAAGCTTTCTTTACCACCCTATCTACATGAGATTCCACTTTCAGGGAACTGTGCACAGTTATTCCCAGATCCCTCTGTTCACCTACATTCTTCAATTCCCTACCATTTACCATGTACGTCCTATTTTGATTTGTCCTGCCAAGATGTAGCACCTCACAGCCAAGCTTTTGCTCTAACTTATCTTTGTGCATTTCAATTTTTTAAAGCCGGTACAATGTATTACGATTTGGAACATTGAATACTTTTAATACTTTGGATTCTTTCAAAATAACTTCTGTATAATTAGTATAGCTGAATATTGTGATTTCACTAAATTAAGGTTGTCAACAGTTTCAAATATTTACTGTTGAAAATGTGTAAAGTTTCTCAGTCGGAGAGCAGCAATTTCAATGCCAGGGTATGAAAAAAGGCCCAAGTTAAAGATGAAGTGCAACATTGAAAATGTTTAACTTGCTGTAATACGCTAACTGCAAGAGCATTAGTTGTCACATATGGTGTACGGTTTTCTACTATCTGCAGCTAGGGATACTATTCACTAGATTTTTGGTCAATTATGCAAGAAAGCAAACATGCACAATGAAACACTTAAATTATAAATATCTATTCAGTAACACATGTAAAACATGATGCACAAAGGCTTCCATTTCTTGAAAGACGTACTTGTTGCATTATTGCCCATCAGTACCTAATCACGCTAATTACTAAAATGTAGTCATACAGCTAAACAGCATGGAAACAGGCCCTTTGGCCCAACTCGTTCATGTCAACAAACCTGCTTAACTGAGTCACACTTTCTGGCACCTGGCCCAGATACCTCAATCTTTCTTATATATGTACCCATTTAAGTGTCTTTTAAATATCGTAACTGTACCCATCTCTACCACTTCCCCAGGCAGCTTGTTCCATATACATACCATCCTCTGTGTGGAAAAAAAAAGGGCTCCTCGGGTCCCTTTTAAATACTTCTTAAATTCTCTCTCATCGCAAACCTATGGCCTCTAGTTTGAGACTCCCCCTGCCTGGGGAAAATATATGGCTATTCACCATATCCATGCCCCTCATAATTTGATACATCTCTTTTAAGTTCACCCCTTATCCTCATGTTCCAGGGGAAAAAAGACCCAGCCAATCCTTTAATGTCCTTTAATTCCTTGTAAAGCTTTTTTGCACCCTTTCCAATCCAAACATCACCTATGCATGTTCTCCAGAGATGCTGACCTGTGGAGTTACTCCAGTACTGTGTACCCTTTTGGTGATGCACTTATGCAGAGGTGGTCTCAAATATTTGATTTATAAATCCTGGCAAATTCATACCACTGTATAATATATATATTTTTAAGGAAGGTAAATAGGATATTGAGATTATTTCAGTCACTTCAAGAGTTACTCTCCTATATCAAGCCTTCAGTGCTCGAATTCATACTGCAAAACGCTCAGCTACACTGGAACACTTCTAATTTTCCATCTCAATATAAAGAGCAACATGTCTCTTTCCCTCGCTACTTTCCAAGCCTTTATGTTTAAGAAAGAACTCCAGATGCGGGAAAAATCAAAGGTGGACAAAAATGCTGGAGAAACTCAGCGGGTGAGGCAGCATCTATGGAGCGAAGGAATAGGTGGCTCAACACTTGAACTCCCCCTCCAATTCCGAATTCGACCTTTCTGTCCTGGGCCTCCTCCATGGCCAGAGTGAGTCCCACTGCAAATTGGATGAGCAACACCTCATATTTCGCTTGGGTAGTTTACACCCCAGCAGTATGAACATTGACTTCTCCAATTTCAGGTAGTCCTTGCTTTCTCCCTCCTTCCCCTCCCCTCCCCAGCTCTCCCGCAGCCCACTGTCTCCACCTCTTCCTGTCTTCTTCCCGCCCCCCCCCATCAGTCTGAAGAAGGGTCTTGACCCGAAACGTCACCTATTCCTTCGCTCCAAAGATGCAGCCTCACCTGCTGAGTTTCTTCAGCATTTATCTACCTTCCAAGCTTTAATATTCTGTTCATACTAACTATTTTATTTCTCTCTCTCTCTCTCTCTCTCTCCCTTCACCCACATAAAAGTGGCTGCACAGTGGCACAGCGATAAAGTTGCTCCCTTACAGTGCCAGAGACCCAGGTTCGATCCTGATTATGGGTGCTATCTGTACGGAGTTTCCATGTTCTCCCTGTGACCGCGTGGGGTTTCCCTGGCTGCTCCGGTTTCCACCCACGTTCTAAAGAGCCTCTGTAAATTTCCCCTAGTGTGTAGGATAGCACTAAGTCACAGGTGATCCGTTGGTCTGCACACACTCTGGGCCAAAGGGCCTGTTTCCATGCTGTAATCTCTCCAAACATTAAACATAAAATTTGTCAAAATTCTGTTTCATACAGATATTCCATTTCTATTTCACTCTTTCAACTGTAAGTAAATGACATATTTCACCTTCCGAGACAAGCTGACTCTCTTGTTTTACCCCTACTGCCTCATTCAAACCTGTTCTCGTTTACATTCCATTCTCTCTGCCCTTCATTGTTAGCATGTGTTCAGTAAATTGCCATTCATGCTCATCTCTTGCCATCCATTTGTTTCTGTTATCTTCAGTACCATATCTATCTATCTGCTGATAACACAAAATGAGGTGCCGCAAGAGGGGATTGGAATCTTCAACGATTCATGCATTTCCATCACAGTTTGAAGTAGCATCATCTCCAATTGTGGAAGAACTCTTGTAGGTGTGAAAAGGAGTGAGATCCAATCCATATAGATTTTTTTTTAAATTTAGAGTTTGAAAATATTATCAGTGTATAGAAACATAGAAAATAGGTGCAGGAGTAGGCCATTCGGCCCTTCGAGCCTGCACCGCCATTCGATATGATCATGGCTGATCATCCAACTCAGTATCCCATCCCTGCCTTCTCTCCATACCTCCTGATCCCTTTAGCCACAAGGGCCACATCTAACTCCCTCTTAAATATAGCCAATGAACTGGCCTCAACTACCTTCTGTGGCAGAGAATTCCACAGATTCACCACTCTGTGTAAAAAATGATTTTCTCATCTCGGTCCTAAAAGACTTCCCTCTTATCCTTAAACTGTGACCCCTAGTTCTGGACTTCCCCAACATCGGGAATAATCTTCCTGCATCTAGCCTGTCCAATCCCTTAAGAATTTTGTAAGTTTCTATAAGATCCCCCCTCAATCTTCTGAATTCTAACGTGTACAAGCCGAGTCTATATCCAGTCTTTCTTCATATGAAAGTCCTGCCATCCCAGGAATCTGTCTGGTGAACCTTCTCTGTACTCCCTCTATGGCAAGAATGTCTTTCCTCAGATTGGGAGACCAAAACTGTACGCAATACTCCAGGTGTGGTCTCACCAAGACCCTGTACAACTGTATAATTGACAATCGAACTTAAAGTGACCAAGATTTTCCTACCTGGAGTCCATTTAGATTTCAGAATACAAGATAAAATTTCCATTCCTACTTAAATGTGCACATGAAAATGATTTCATTATTTTTGTATATGATTAAACAGTGCAAAATTGTTTAATTTGCCACGGTTCAAGTTACAGTTTAAAACTGAGGATATAACTCTACGCAAATGCCTGTAAGATAGCACCCTCTTATGATCATTTCAGTTCCTGCAATGTTGAAGTCAGAAATGTTTATCATTTGGATATTAATACATTAATAATTCCAATCACTGTTGTGTCTCAGCCCAAATTTGACCTATTAATTCTACTAAATATTTACTATATTTACTGGATGAAATCCATTTGATAGATGAAAAACGAAGGAAATAATGTCAAACTTTAGAAAAAAAAACATGACCTTACAATTAGCCAAATAAGTTAACTTAAATCAACTTGCCAATTATAAAAGAATACACACACGTTTTTAAAGTTTTAAAAAACAAGCTGCAGCACTCGTATGCCAAAAGCACTCATATAACAAAAGCAGAAAACGTAACATACCCTTTCTCAATTCAGGAGCTTCTTGGTCCTTGTGTTCTTTATAGGAAGATGTGGAGTCTACATTATTGTCTTGTCTAGAAAGAAGAATAAAACTTCACAGCTCATTTTTAAAAATGTACATGTTGGAATATATTTGACATTCATGGTATTCCATCTGAGCAAAAATCTCTTAAGCAGACAAACTCTGCCATCTTGTGGAATTTTTGAGAGTACATACTACTCAGCCATCTTGTAGAAAAACAAAAATAAAAACACTTAACATTTAATTCTTTCACAAAATATAATTTAACCAGAATTGGGGAAGAATGGCAAAATTATCAAACAAAAGCCAGCCCCTTTGTTCTTTAGAGTGGCATTAATAGATACTGAAAGCATTAATACTTTTTACAGTTAATGTCCCTTTATTTATTCCACAAAGGGATGAACTAAACATAAATTAGTAAAAATCACAAATAACTGTTTGTAATTCTAACTATTATTTCACTCACATAGTTACTGGCTGCTCTGAAAACTCGGTGGTTTGCTTAGTTATTTGGGAGTGCATTTAAGAGTCAACAACATTGGTGGTGCCCAAAGTCACAGGCCTGATCAGATAAAGTTGGCAAATTTTATTTCCTGGAGCACATATGGTAGAACAATCAGGTAGCTTTCTGCGTCACCGTTCCTGACACCAGCATTTTATTTCAGATTTGGTTAAATCAACCAAATTTAAATTCCCCAGCTGAAAATGTATGTTTTGAATTCAACGACTCTGGATATATTCTAGCAATTCAATCACTATGACATGATCAGCAATTACTGTGAATTGCTGAAAATGAGTACTAGAAACAATGCATTTTTTAACCTTAATTCCCTCTTAAAATAAGTACTGCCAGAAAGGTTGTTAAAGCTACAATAAAGTACAGCTCGGATAACAGGATTTAAATAGTTTCAGTAAGGGAGGCTCAATATTGGTATAATACCTTCTCTGGAACAAAACAGGTGAAGTAGGGATGAGGAAGAGTAAAAAGTGCAGGTGATCGATAGCTCTGCTGAAGAAGGGTCTCAACCTGAAATGTCACCTATTCCTTTTCACCAGAGATGCTGTCTTACCCGCTGAGTTACTCCAGCTTTTTGTGTCTATCTTCGATAGATATTTCAATTGTGTTTAAGTTTTTCAAAGTCTAGGTTTTGAAACAATAACAACATTTGAAAGGCTGATGTACAGGCACATGGATAGGAAGGTTTTGAGGGATATCAGACAAATGAAACTCTTAGATGGGGGATCTTGGGCGATGTGAATGAGCTGGACCGAAGGACCCGTTTCCATGCCGTATGGGTGTGTAAAGGATGTTTCCTGTTGTAGGAAAATATAAAACTACAGAACTCGCTGTTTAAAAATAAGGACGTTTGGCTCTTTGAGACAGATGAGGTGCTTTTTTTCCTCTCAATTGAACTTTTCCTCAATGAGTGTTGGAAGCAGGCCAACTATTTTTAAGGCAGAGGTAGTTAGATTCATCACAAATTAGGGGATGGAGAGAGGTTATTGCAGGAAGACAAGAACCAACAATTGAGATTACAAGCATATCAGCAAACTCAAATGGTAGAGCAGATAACCTATTCCTCTACAGGTAAACAACCTTTTATCCGAAAGCCTTGGGACCAGACACTTCTCAGATTTCGGAATTTTTCGGATTTCCGAATGGAAGATTTTTAGCGTAGATTAGGTAGGTAGCGCGGGCGGCTTGAAAAGTCTGGAGCGGCTGCCTCTTCCCCGGAGACCGGGGAATCATTGTAAATCATTGCTTAAATGTTAGTCAGTTAGTTTGGAGGGATTTTATGTGGTGGGGGGGGTGAAGGGGGAAACTTTAATTCTTAATCCCTTACCTGGTCGGAGAGGCGGGGAGCGGGCAATGCCTTACCGGGTCGCCATGCAGTAAGCTCCGGAGACTCCCAACATCGCGGAGCTGGGGGCTGCGGGCTTCCGGCCGCGGGCGGCGCCGGTTGGAGCTCCGACCCCGGCAACTCTACCCCTGGCTGCGCGGCGCTCCAAATCCAGCGCCGCCCGCGGCCGGACGCCCGCAGCCCCAGCTCCGCGATGTTGGGAGTCGGCGGCGTCGCAGCGCTGGGATCCCAGCGGGGAACGGGCAATGCCTTACTGGGTCGCCGTGCGGTAAGCTCTGGAGCTTACTGCACGGCGACCCGGTAAGGCATTGCCTGCTCCCCGCCTCTCCGACCAGGTAGGGGACTAAGAATTCAAGTTTCCCCCTTCACCCCCCCCCCTTCACATAAAAGCCCTCCAAACTAACTGACTAACATTTAAGCAATGATTCACAGATGTTTAAGTGTCTCCCCGGTCTCCGGGGAGCAGGCAGCCGCTACAGTAGTACAGACCTGGGTTGACCGTGGGTCGTTTTGGGTCAAGTTTGGCGTCAAACGCGAGCTTTGGTGTGCAGACGACATCCTGGAAAAAATGTCCGGTTTTCGGAGCTTTTCAGTTTCCGGAACTCCGGATTAAAGGTTGTGCACCTGTATTTGTATTACTGTTCCACCAGCATGCGATTGCATGCGTCTAGCGCGACCAAACGTGGTCGCTTGAGGCGTACGGCCGCACGGGGCCAGTCCCACTTCGAACCGCGGAGGCGTATGGAGTTGTGCAGGGCTGGTCCCGACATCATACTCACCAATCAGCTGGGCACGGCGTTGGGCGGTGACTGAATTTGGATGGCGCACGGCGTCGGGCAGTGACGTCATCACGCAACGGCACGCCGGGCAGTGATGTAATCGCGCAACGCCACGCGCCAGGCGTACGCCGTCAAGACGCTGCGTACGCCCTCAATGCGCCTGCGGGCCGACAGGCCGTTGGCGCACGGAATGTTCGGACAGTGCAGGATTTTCGTGGCCCCGCGAGATGTCGGGACCAGCCCTGCACAACTCCATACGCCTCCGCGGTTCGAAGTGGGACCGGCCCCGCGCGGCCGTACGCCTCAAGCGACCACGTTTGGTCGCGCTAGACGCATGCTATTGCATGCTGGTGGGACAGGCCCTTTATGTATTTGTATTTGTTCGAGTCAAAAAACAACACATCAGCCTATTGAGAACAATGCCACAAATGCCACCATACAATTAATTTTATTTTTGATAATTCAATGCTACAAGTAAACTAAATATTTTTCAGCATCACTAATATATCAGTTAAGTTAAAAAAACCCCATCAGTATCCTATTCAAAAGACATAGACTTTCAAAGCAAAGTTTCAGCATGATAGTAAACCAACCACTCAAAGTGAATGAAGCGTTGTGTTTTCAGTAGGAAAAATATGCAAAAATAAAACACCACCTGCACCACTATTTTTCAACTAGGTTTGGAAAGAAAGAAATTACATTTACGGGTTCTCACCAATTCATCACATGGATAATAACCGTGTCAAGGCAGCAAACATACAGTGCCATCCATAATGTTTGGGACAAAGACCCATCATTTATTTATTTACCTCTGTACTCCACAATTTGAGCTTTGTAATAAGTAAAAACAATTACATGTGGTGAAAGTGCACATTGTCAGATTTTATTAAAGGGTATTTTTATACATTTTGGTTTCACCATGTAGAAATTACAGCTGTGTTTATACAGTCCCCCCCATTTCAGGGCACCATAATGTGTTTGGGACACATGGCTTCACAGGTGTTTGTAATTGTTCAGGTGTGTTTAATTGCCTCCTTCATGCAGGAATAAGAGAACTCTCAGCACCTATTTTCATCCAGTCTTCCCATCACCTTTGGAAACTTTTATTGCTGCTTATCAACATGAGGACCAAAGTTGTGCCAATGAAAGTCAAATAAGCCATTATGAGACTGAGAAACAAGAATAAAACTGTTAGAGAAATCAGCCAAACCTTAGGCTTACCAAAATCAACTATTTGGAACATCATTAAGAAGAAAGAGAGCACTGGTGTGCTTACTAATCGCAATGGGACTAGCAGGCCAAGGAAGACCTCCACTGCAGTTGACAGAAGAATTCCCTCTATAATAAAGAAAAATCCCCAAACACCTGTCCGACAGATCAGAAACAATCTTCTGGAGTCAGGTGTGGATTTGTCAATTACCACTGTCTGCAGAAGACTTCATGAACCAAAATACAGAGGCTACACTGCAAGATGCAAACCACTGGTTAGCTGCAAAAATAGGATGTCCAGGTTACAGTTTGCCAGAAGTACTTAAAAGAGCAACCATAGTTCTGGAAAAAGGTCTTGTGGACAGATGAGACGAAGATTAACTTATATCAGAGTGATGGCAAGAGCAAAGTATGGAGGAGAGAAGGAACTGCCCAAGATCCAAAACATACCACCTCATCTGTGAAACACAGTGGTGGGGGTGTTATGGCCTGGGCATGTATGGCTGCTGAAAGTACTGGCTCATTTATCTTCATTGATGACTCAACTGCTGAAGGTAGTGGCATAATGAATTCTGAAGTGTATAGGCACGTCCTATCTACTCAAGTTCAAACAAATGCCTCAAAACTCATTGGCCAGCGGTTCATTTTACAGCAAGGCAATGAGCCTAAAAATCAAAACTGATGGTTACATAAAATTTGGTTATTTAAAAGGTATCTGACAATGTCTGTGATTTGATTACTAAATGCAATCAAATCTTGCAAGGGAGAAATTAATAGTAAAATCAAAGATAAAACTATTTCCCCGTTGAATGATTGTCTCGTCAAATTGTACATTCAGTGTGTTCATTAGCATGTTGAGAGGGAGGAAGGTGCAGATGTGTTTCTTGACCAGCCTCTCAAAGCATTTCATGACTACCGAGGTGAGGGCCACCGGACGATAGTCATTCAGACAGGCTGGGGAGGCATTTTTAGGTACCGGTACAATGATGGATCTTTTGAAGCAGGCAGGGACCGCGGACGTGGCCAGGGAGAGGTTGAATATTTTAGTGAGCACCGGAGCTAGCTGCGTAGCACAGGACTTAAGCACTCGCCCCGAGATGCCATCTGGGCCTGCAGCTTTCCTCGTGTTCACCCGTGTCAGAGCCCTCCTCACGTCGTGCTCGGACACCGAGAATGTGTGCACATTCCTCCCTTCAGCTTCGATAGCCAGCACGCTGGCGGTATTGTCGTTAGCTGCAGGCCCAGATGGCATCTCGGGGTAAGTACTTAAGTCCTGTGCTACGCAGCTAACTCTGGTGCTCACTACAATATTCAAGTTTATAGGGGGCGCCGCCCTGTACGGGTATTGCTGCCCAGCCTGCAGCTGTCCGTTTTTTCATCTCTTTTTTTAATTTTTAGTTAGTTGAGTTTTTGTTTTCGGAGTTCTAGCCTTTACAATGTGGGGATGGGGAAACTGCTTTTCAGGGTCCCTACCTGGTCGGAGAGGTGGCTTTTCTCTGGGCTGCACCGTCGACCCGTCCTCGCGGCCTACCAGCGGGCCTGGAGCGGCGTTTCCTGAGGGGACCGCCCAGAACCTCGGCTTCAGCGGCGGCGCAGCGCTGGAGCGCTATCGCGGAGCGGAGCGGGCGATGCCTTGCCCGGGTCGCCGCGCTGGAGCTACGGAATGCTGAGACCGCAGGTGAACATCGCGGAGCTGCGGGACTGTGGAGCGGCCGGCGGCGCTGAACTTTAACATCGGGAGCCTGGGATCTCTCGCCGAGATCGCCAGTGGTGGAGCTCCGTCCAGCGCGGCCTGTTGACTTCGGAAGCCGCGGTCTCCAGTAAGGAAGCGGCCGTTCTAGGCATCCCAAGCCGCTGAGAGGGTTCTCCCGACAATCACCATCACCATCACCCGGCGAAGAAGGGCCTGTAACATCGGCCCCCGTAGCAGCGACTGCAGAGGCCTCAATAGGCCCGACTATGGGTGGACATGGGGATGGGGACTGGACTTTGTGCCTTCCATCACAGTGGGAATCATTGTGGGGGGATGTTTTTATGTTTATTGTTAAATTCTTTAATGTTGTGTCTTATCTTTATCTGTGTGCTGCATGGGAAGTCAAATTTCACAACACCAATTGGTGTATGTGATAATAAATGTCCTTTGTATCCTTGTATCCTTGTTAGTCGGCAGACCTGGGGTGATGTTGCCCGTCTCGAAACGAGCGTAAAAGTTCAGGTCATCAGCTAGGGAGGTGCCGGCACTTCCAGTTGAGGGAGGGCTGCTCCGGTAGTTGGTTACAGTCCGTAGCCCCTGCCACAGGCGTCTGGTGTCCATCTGTGACTCCATCTTGTCTCTGTACCTCCTTTTTGTGTCCTTCACCCTTCGCAGTCGGTAGGACTCTACCTTGTAGACGCCCATATTTCCGGATACCAGGCTCGAGTTGTAGGCAGCGGTGCGAGCATTCAAGGCCACACGAACTGTCTACCCAGGGTATTTGATTCGGAAAGGTGCTTACCCTTACCGTGGGGACGATGTTGTCGGTTATTGTTGCGATGAAGTCCGTGACTGCTTCCGCGAACTCACTGACGTCACTGGAACTTGCTTGGAACATATTCCAGTCGACATCTGTCAGTGCATCTTGCAGTATGGCCTCTGACTGGTCGGACCACCGCTTTACGTCCCTCGTCACTGCCGTTTCCCGAACTATCCTCTGTTTATGCTCCGGCAGCAGGAAAATGGCAGCGTGGTCAGAGTGAAACGGCCTTGTAGCCCTTCCGGAACGGCGTATAGCAGTGGTCCAATGTTCTTTCCCCCCTGGTGGCACTCGTGATGTGTTGGTAGAAGTTCGGCATGACCTTCTTGAGATTTGATTTATTAAAATCTCCAGCCACCACCATAGCCGCATCCGGGTTCTTGTTTGTACAGAGTCACGCTCTGTATCAGGAGTAAGACTAAAAGAGCCAACCCATACCACAAGTTCTAACCCCAGTAGAACACGCAAGATTCCTAGCTAACTTGGGGTTCCGAACCCATGAAGCGCTGGTTAATTAACATGCTCAGAATGAAGCCAGAGAGGAAGCAATCCTTACCGCCCTTACTACCACTGTGCAAAAACCTATTGATATCTCCAAAATTCTGGATACTAAACCCAGGAAAGGAGAGGGGGTAGAAGAACTTTTGGAGAGATTGTCAGAGATATACATCAGTCAGTCAGGGGATGCTAGGTATGGAGATGGTCAGAATTCACCCTAGTACTGTGCTATCCTAGTACATTGTCTCCCAGCTACTGTCGCAGAGGCAATACAAACTAACAATATGGACTGGACTGACAATTCTCAGAGCCAAATGGCTTGTGCAGTTAAACGATGCTTTAATTGTATCCAGCAAGGCCATTGGAGTAAGTCCACTAGGACTATAAACTCCTACCTCACCAGGGACTAACTTTACTGTGCCATTCTACTGTTTTTTTAACTTGCGAGTGGGTGTTTCTGGAACGCGATCGATTGGAACATTGCATTTGCGGTGAATTTGAACCCCATATCGGCAGGAAAAACACTGCCGGTTCGTATGGCGCCAAAATCACATTTTCGCCAATGAAAATTAGATTAAAGCCATTCCGAGAATCAAGTTTATATGTAAAATAAACGACTTACATTATGTTTTGTCCCCTTCGTGCGATCCGCCCCGTTGCAGGCATTGAGGACGTTTGAAGTCGGTTTTTATTTTAATGTAATTATTGAATAGTCTTGCGATTAAATAAATAAAAAAATCGGGAACGGAAGTCCGAACGATTGTTCTCCAGCGGCTTAGCAGCCTGAGAAAAGCCGCCTCCGATAAGCAGGAGAAAACGGCATTTTAATGCCGCCCCCACCCCCCAAAGGAGTCAAAGTCGAGCACACGGCCAGTGGCAGAACTGCAGCGCCGCTGAAGGTAAGTTTTGTAACATACCTACTAATAGCATAGACAAAGACAAGTCTCCCTCAGAAGAACCAATGCCAACCATCCAAGATGTTGTTAGATTACAGGAGGATGCTCCTGACCAAGATATAGAAATGAGGAAACAGCTCGGTTACAAAGTTGATTGCATGTCGGATTTATGGGTTATCCCAGCAGGACAAACATGGATGTCAGATGAACTTGCGATGTGGGTTATTGAATGAATACACTTTTCAACTCACTGTGGTACCTGAGCAACTGGTGATACGCTTTTAGATACATGGCATCCAAAGTTGCAGACTCTGGCACAAGGGATTAGTAGTCGTTGTCTGAACTGCAATATAACCCCGGGAAGGGTATAACCTGCAGAAAAGGGAGAACCTCCTTACCCATGGGTCCCTTTGAGACCCTCCAGATGGACTACATTGAGTTGGAAAGATGTCAGTTTTATAAATATGTATTAGTTATGGATTTTAGTAAATGGATTGAAGCTTATCCAACTGTGGACAACAAAGCTTCTACGGTTGCTAAAGTACTTATGAAAGAAATTACATCCAGGTATGGAATCCCAACTGGGCTGAGTTCGGATAATGGCCCTCATTTTGTGGGAAAGGTGACCAAAGAATTCTGTGTTCAGATGGGCATCCAACAGTAATTACATTGTGCCTATCGGCCATAGGTTGCTGGACTCGTTGAACGAGCCAATCAAACATTGAAAAATAAACTTGCCAAATTACAAATTGAAACAGGGCCCAATTGCCTTAAATTACTCCCTGTGGCGCTATTCCGGATGTGTACCACCCCAGCAGGGAAGGCTCAGTTGAGTCCAGCAGAGATTGTATATGGCCGTCCACTAAGAACCCCATGGAACCAGTTCACTTTCGCCACTATAACATTGTCAGTATGGTGCCTAAGACATAAAACACTAACCTTTTCTTTATTTTAAGAAATCCCTTTCTAGGATAAATCACAATAGACATACCATTGTTGTTCGCCTATCTGGGGACATTGATAGCCATTGGGTCTGCGAAAAAAAGAGTATGCCGATGTAATCTATCACCTATGTGAAGGAGATGCACTGCAATGTGATGGCAATAGCAAGGATGGAGAATCATAATTATGGAGTATTGCCATGTTACCATGCTCCTTGTAAATTTGATCATGCATGTCAAAAGGAGGGAGTAAAAGTCCCTGTGCCTATTTAGATGAAGGGATTACAAGTAACATTAGCAGATTTGCAGACGAGACAAAGCTGGGTGGCAGTGTGAACTGTGAGGAGGATGCTATGAGAATGTAGGGGGACTGGGGATAGGTTGGGTGAATGGGCAGAGGCATGGCAGATACAGTATAACGTAGATAAATGTGAGGTTATTCACTTTGGTGGCAAAAACAGGAAGGCAGATTATTATCTGAATGGTGTCAGATTAGGGAAAGGGGAGGTGCAACGAGACCAGGGTGTGCTTGTACATCAGTCACTGAAAGTAAGCATGCAGGTACAGCAGGCAGTAAAGAAAGCTAGTGGCATGTTGGCCTTAATTGTGAGAGGATTTGAGTTTAGGAGCAATGAGGTCCTTCTGCAGTTTTACAGGGCCCTAGTGAGACCATTGTGGATGATTAGCTATAACATTGAATCCAGTCCCTTGCAAGGGGTGACATAGAAACAGGAGATGTGGAATCAGTATGGATAGAACTAAGGAGTTGTAAGGGTAAAAATACCCTAATGGGACTTATCTGCAGGCCCCCAAACAGTAGCCTGGACATAGGGTGCAAGTTGAATCAGGAGTTAATATTGGCATGTAGCAAAGGTGATGCTGTGGCTGTTATGGGAGATTTCAACATGCAGGTAGACTGGGGAAATCAGGTTGGTACTGGACCCCAAGAAAGGGCCTTTGTAGAGTGCCTCTTAGAGCAGCTTGTATTGAAGCCTACAAGGGAGAAGGCAATTCTGGATTTAATGTTATGCAATGAACCGGATTTGATAAAGGAACTTGAGGTTAATCAGCCATTAGGAGGTAGTGACCATAATATGGTTAGGTTTAATCTACAATTGGAGAGGGAGAATGGTAGATCGGAGGTGTCATTGTTACAGTTGAATAAAGGGGACTATGGGGCCATGAGGGAGGAGCTGGCCAAAGTTGACTGGAAAGATACACTAGCAGGGATGACAGTGGAAAAAAATGGCAGGTGTTTCTAGGAATAATACGGAAGGTGCAGGATCAGTTCATTCCTAGGAGGAAGAAAGATTCCAAGGGGGGTAAGGGGCGACCGTGGCTGACAACGGATGTCAGGGACAGTATAAAAATAAAAGAGAAGTACAACGTAGCAAAGATGAGCGGGAAGCAAGAGGATTGGGTAATATTTAAAGAGCAACAGAAGATAACTAAAAAGACAATACAGGGAGAAAAGATGAGGTACGAAGGTAAGCTAGCCAATAATATAAAGGAAGATAGTAAAAGCTTCTTTAGGTATGTGAAGAGGAAAAAATTAGTTAAGACCAAAGTTGGACCCTGGAAGACCGAAAAAGGTGAATTTATTAGGGGGAACAAGGAAATGGCAGATGAGTTGAACAGGTACTTTGGATCCGTCTTCTTAGTGAAGGCTGATAAATCCCCAGGGCCTGATGGTCTGCATCCCAGGGTACTTAAGGAAATGGCTCTAGAAATCGTGGATGTATTGGTGATAATTTTCCAATGTTCTAGACTCAGGATCAGTTCCTGTGGATAGGAGGGTAGCTAATGTTATCCCACCATTTAAGAAAGGCGGGAGAGAGAAAACAGGGAATTATAGACCAGTTAGCCTGACATCGGTGGTGGGGAAGATGCTGGAGTCAATTATAAAAGATGAAATAGCCGCACATTTGGATAGCAGTAACAGGATCGGTCCGAGTCAGCATGGATATACGGTGGGGAAATCATGCTTGACTAATCTTCTGGAATTTTTTGAGGATGTAACTAGGAAAATGGACAAGGGAGTCAGTGGATGTAGTGTACCTGGACTTTCATAAAGCATTTGATAAGGTCCCACATAGGAGATTAGTGGGCAAAATTAGGGCACATGGTATTGGGGGTAGAGTGCTGACATGGATAGAAAATTGGTTGGCAGACAGAAAACAAAGAGTAGGGATTAACGGGTCCCTTTTAGAATGGCAGGCAGTGACTAGTGGGGCACCGCAAGGCTTGGTGCTGGGACTGCAGCTATTTACAATATACATCAATGATTTGGATGAAGGGATTCAAAGTAACATTAGCAAATTTGCAGATGACACAAAGCTGGGTGGCAATGTGAACTGTGAGGAGGATGCTATGAGAATGCAGGGTGACTTGGACATGTTGGGGGAGTGGGCAGATACATGGCAGATGAAGTTTAATGTGGATAAATGTGAGGTTATCCACTTTGGTAGCAAAAACAGGAAGGCAGATTACTATCTAAATGGCGTCAAGTTGGGGAAACGGGAAGTACAACGGGATCTGGGGGTCCTTGTTCATCAGTCTATGAAAGTAAGCATGCAGGTACAGCAGGCAGTGAAGAAAGCGAATGGCATGTTGGCCTTTATAACAAGAGGAGTCGAGTATAGGAGCAAAGAGGTCCTTCTGCAGTTGTACAGAGCCACACCTGGAGTATTGTGTGCAGTTTTGGTCCCCTAATTTGAGAAAGGACATTCTTGCTATTGAGGGAGTGCAGCGTAGGTTTACAAGGTTAATTCCCGGGATGGCGGGACTGTCATATGCTGAGAGAATGGAGCAGCTGGGCTTGTACACTCTCGAGTTTAGAAGGATGAGAGGGCATCTCATTGAAACATATAAGATTGTTAAAGGTTTGGACGCTAGAGGCAGGAAACATGTTCCCGATGTTGGGAGAGTCCAGAACCAGGGGCCACAGTTTAAGAATAAGGAGTAAGCCATTTAGAACGGAGACGAGGAAACACTTTTTCTCACAGAGAGTGGTGAGTCTGTGGATTTCGCTGCCTCAGAGGGCAGTGGAGGCGGGTTCTCTGGATGCTTTCAAGAGAGAGCTAGATAGGGCTCTTAAAAATAGCGGAGTCAGGGGATATGGGGAGAAGGCAGGAACGGGGTAGTGATTGGGGATGATCAGCCATGATCACATTAAATGGCGGTGCTGGCTCGAAGGGCCGAATGGCCTACTCCTGCACCTATTGTCTATTGAATGGCGGTGCAAATAAGAGAACAATTGGATAACATGAAGGAAGCAAGTGACTGGAGTAATTGGGGCTTCGGAAGCTGGTCAGACTGGCAAATCAACATGTCTGTGTACCAGCTATTGTGATTATTTGTATTTTTGTAGGATTAACAGTTGTAAATTGTGTATTGGGGAGAATGCAGACAGCACTGGAAGGCAAAGGTGCTCCGAGAAAGTTATTGGTGAGACGGGATGAAGTATGTGAAGTATGCAAAGACAGAGTATGTTGATAAAGTGCAGGAAGAGGTTGAATGACTGGGAAGGATAGATATAGGTAGGAACATGGTTACTTATCATGGAATGATAAAAGGGAGGAATCAGAATATGTAGAATTGGGGATAATTTTAGGACTACGGTTCAAGTATTCTGAACGAAGTTTCAATTGCTTTATTTTGACATCATTTAGTTAAGTCTCATTACCCTTGCTGTAACATCGTTTTTCCTGGAAAACATGTGATGTTTAAAATGCTATTGTAATTGGCTAAGATGTATTATGCTGTGTATGATTGTAATTGGGTGGAAAGATTGTCCCCACCTATATAACCATGTGATAATGTAGTTATTGGTCTAGAATCCCGATCCATTGTAAGTTACCTCCCACTGTATCAACCATATATATATATATATATATATATGCTAAATCCTTTGTTTGAGCACGTGTGTTTCTCCGTGATCCACTGGGAGAGCTTCCCAGGGCCGTACAGAGAAACCTAGTCACCATGGTGAAATAAAGGATGATTAAAAGTATTCTAGCCATTTCACTGAACGGACTAAGGGATATAAATACCAGAATTATCATACCCAACACCATTTCCTGCCTAATGTGGATTTCCTTCAGTTCCTCCATCAGCCCAGATCCTCTGGCCACTAGTACATCAGGGAGATTGTTTGTGTCCTCCTTAGTGAAGACGGATCCAAAGTATCTGTTCAACTCATCTGCCATTTCCTTGTTCCCCATAATAAATTCACCTTTTTCAGTCTTCAAGAGTCCAACTTTGGTCTTAACTATTTTTTTCCTCTTCACATACCTAAAGAAGCTTTTACTATCCTCCTTTGTATTCTTCGCTAGCTTACCTTCGCACCTCATCTTTTCTCCCCGTATTGCCTTTTTAGTTATCTTCTGTTGCTCTTTAAACATTACCCAATCCTCTTGCTTCCCGCTCATCTTTGCTATGTTGTGCTTCTTCTCTTTTATCTTTATACTGTCCCTGACGTCCCCTGTCAGCCACGGTCGCCCCTTACTCCCCTTGGAATCTTTCTTCCTCTTTGGAATTAACTGATCCTGCACCTTCTGTATTATTCCCAGAAATACCTGTCATTGTTGTTCCATTGTCTTCCCTGCTCAGGTATCTTTCCAGTCAACTTTAGCCAGCTCCACCCTCATGGCTCCCAAGTCCCCTTTATTCAACTGTAACACCTCCGATTTACCCTTCTCCCTCTCCAATTGTAGATTAAACCTGACCATATTATGGTCACTACCTCCTAATGGCTCCTTAACCCCAAGATCCTTTATCAAATCCGGTTCATTACAAACACTAAATCCAGAAATGCCTTCTCCCTGGTAGGCTCCAATACAAGCTGCTCTAAGAATCCATCATGGAGGCACTCCACAATCTCCCTTTCTTGGGAGTAAACACTGGCTAAACTGAAATCAATGGGAATAGGGGAGAAAACCTTCTGTTAGAAACATAGAAACATAGAAAATAGGTGCAGGAGTAGGCCATTCGGCCCTTCGAGCCTGCACCGCCATTCAATATGATTATGGCTGATCATCCAACTCGGTATCCTGTGCCTGCCTTCTCTCCATACCCCCTGATCCCTGTGTGTCCCTGTTGATTGAAATCATACCAGCACAAAGGAAGGTCATGGTGTGTGGAGGTCAATCATCCACAGAACATTTCTGCAAGAGTTCCTCTGGACAGTCCTATGTTCATGTCTCCTATGTCAATGTTCAGCACAATTCATGACTCATCAGAAAATAAAGCAGTCTACATCCAAATACAGCCAGTCAATATTTTTTTAAAAGGCACATATTGCTGGAGTAAAGTAACACAGCGGGTCAGGAAGAATCACTGGATGGGTGACGTTTTGAGTCGGGACCCTTCTTCAGACTAATTGCAGGGGGAGGAAGGAAAGCTGGAAGAGAAGGGTGGCAGGACAAAGCCTGACAGGTACTAAGTAGATACAGGTGAGGGGGCAGACTGGAAGTGACAGCTTGTGGTAGTGTATTAAAGGAAGGCAGCCACAAGCAGAGGCGCGATTGAGGGTCAGTTGAGTGACCGACGTGATGTATTGCATGTGAGCGCAAGTGCTGACCCTTTGGCTAGTGAGGCTTCAACAAAGGTTGAGAAGAGGACGATGGCAAGATAAGGGATGTTTTATTATTTTAATTTTAATGTGATGTGGGAAGTCAAGGAAACTTCCAGTGTCCCTGAGGCCACCTGTGGGAAGTGCATCCATCTGCAGCTCCTGGCCGACTGCATGAGGGAACTGGATTTGCTGTTGGACGATGTCAGAATTGCCTGGAAGACTTCATAGATATAGTGAGGTAATCACACTTAACGTGCATGCAGAGTGTAGATGGGTGACTACAAGGAAGGGTAAAAGGAGTAGGCTGAGAGTGCAGGAAACCCTTGTGGCCTTTCCCCCTGAAAAAGTGAGTAGCTCTGTCAATAAAATAAAGGGAAGGTTAATTGGTCAGGGGATATGGGGAGAAGGCAGGAACAGGGTACTGATTGGGGATGTTCAGCCATGATCACATTGAATGACGGTGCTGGCTCGAATGGCCGACTCCTGCAACTATTGTCCATAATTGGCTTCTGTAAATTGTCCCTCGTGTGTAGGAGATAACTAGTGTATGGGTGATCACTGGTCGGTGGAGACTCAGTGGGCTGAAGGGCCTATTTCCACGCTGTATCTCTAAACTAAACGTTGTTGGGCACATTGGCACAATGACATAGGTAGGAAAATGGATGAAGTCCTGCAAGGTGAACATAGGTAAAGGTTAAAAAGCAAGACCTTGAGGGTAGTAACCTCCAGATTATTGTCAGCATCACATGCTAATGAGGGCAGTAATGGGCAGACAAGACAGATTAATGCGTGGCTGAGGGGTGGGTGTAAGGGGTAAGGATTCAGATTTTATGGCCATTATGGAAACCTGGCTGAGGGAGGAAAGGGACTGGGACCTCAAAGTTCCAGGCTACAGTCGATACGGTTGGGAGTAAAAGAGGAGACGGAGTTGCTAAGGAGAACATCACGTCAGTAATCCTTGATGATATTACTGAAGCAGTGGCCAGTGAGGCTATATGGAAAAAGGAATGATCACCTTACTGGGATTGTACTATAGTACAAATAGTCAACAGGAATGGGCGGAAAAAGTATGCTGGGAAATTGCAGACAACTGCAAGACCAATAGCGTCGTAATTGTAGGGGATTTGAAGTTTCCCCAAGCACATTGCCAGAACTCGAGGGCCTGAGCAAGAGGGAGAGGTTGGACAGGATAAGACTTTATTCCTTGGAGTACAAGGCTGATTGGCGATCTGAATAATAGGTATATAAATTCATGAGGAGATTATATAGGGAATGTACAAACTTAATTCATGTTCGGGAAATCAAGAACTAGAAGGCAGAGATTTAGGTAAGAGGAAAAAGATCTAATTGGAACCCGAGGGGCAACTTTTTCCATATAGAGGATCGTGGATATATGGAACAAACTGCCAAAGGAAGTTTTTGAAACAGATGCAATAACAACATTTAAAACAGAGGTACACTGTTTTGAGAGATATGGCCCAAATGCAGACAAATGGGTCCAGTTTAGATGGGATACCATGGTAGCCATGGACAAGTTGGGTTGCAGGGCCCGTTTCTGTGCTATATGACTCTACACAGTTCCCTGAAAGTCGCATTGCAGGTAGATAGGTTGGCGAAGAAAGCTTTTGGCATGCTGGGCTTCAGTCAGGGAATTGAATAAAGACGTTGTGATATTGTTACAGTTGTACAAAATAGTGGTGAGGCAGCACTTGAAGCATTATGTGTAGGAAGGAACTGCAGATGCTGGTTTAAACCACAACGTGTTGGAGTAATTCAGCAGGACAGGCAGCATCTCTGGAGAGAACGAATGGGTGACGTTTCGGGTCGTGATTCTTCAGATTGAGAGTTTGGGGAGAGGAAAACGAGAGATATAGACGGTGATGTGGAGAGATATAAAACACATGAATTTAGGACGGAGATGAGGAAACACTTAAGATGTTGAAAATGACATAATCTGTAAGAGAGTGATAGGTTTGATCCTTTTACTGGGTCAACTATCCTTATTTTTTATCTCAGACAGTAGTAGTAGCTAAAAATATCTTATTGAAACATATAAGATTATTAAGGGTTTGGACACGCTAGAGGCAGGAAAAATGTTCCCGATGTTGGGGGAGTCCAGAACCAGGGGCCACAGTTTAAGAATAAGGGGTAAGCCATTTAGAACGGAGATGAGGAAACATTTTTTCACAGAGAGTTGTGAGTCTGTGGAATTCTCTGCCTCATTGGTGGAGGCCGGTTCTCTGGATACTTTCAAGAGAGAGCTAGATAGGACTCTTAAAGATAGCGGAGTCAAGGGATATGGGGAGAAGGCAGGAACGGGGTACTGATTAGGGATGATCAGCCATGATCACATTGGTGCTGGCTCGAAGGGCTGAATGGCCAACTCCTGCAGGGGTTACATGAAGTTAGAGAAATCAATAATCATACCAATGGGTTGTGAGTTGCCCAAGTGAAATATGAGATGGTGTTCCTCCAATTTGCGTTTGGCCTCACTCTGACAACGGAGAAGGCCTAGTGACAGAAAGGAATGGGAAGGGGAATCAAAGTGTTTGGCAACCGAGAGATCAGGTAGGGCCAGGCGGACAGAGCGAAGGTGATCAGCGAAACGATCGCCCAGTCTACGTTTGGTCTCGCTGATGTATACGAGTCCACAGCTTGAACAACGGATACAGTAAATGAGGTTGGAGTAGGTGCAAGTGAACCTCTGCCTCACCTGAAAGCACTATCGGGGTCCCTGTACAGTCGAGGGAGGAGGTATAGGGACAGGTGTTGCATCTCCTGCGGTTGCAGGGGAAGGTACCTAGGGAGGGGGTGGTTTGGGTGGGAAGGGATGAGTTAACCAGGGAATTGTGGAGGGAATGGTCTCTGCGGAAAGGGGTGGAGATGGGAAGATGTGACTAGTGGTGGGATCCCATTGGAGGCGGCAAAAATGTCGGAGGATTATGTATTGTATGCGACGGCATAAGTTAAGATTTAGGGGGACTCTGTCCCTGTTGCGACTGGGGGGAAGTGGAAGCAAGAGCGGAGCTGCGGGGTACCGAGGAGACACGTGTGAGGGCCTCATCCAAGATGGAATTGGGGAACCCCAGTTCCCTTAAGAATGAGGACATCTCAGATGTCCTGGTATGAAACACCTCATTTTGGGTGCAGATGCGGCGTAGAGGGAGGAATTAGGAGTGCGGAATATTCTTTGCTGGAAGCAGGGTGGGAAGAAGTGTTGTCAAGATAGTTTTGAGAGTTAGTCGATTTGTAATAGACATCAGTTGATAGTCTATTTCCTGTGATGGAGACAGTGAGAACAAGAAAGGGAAGGGAGGTGTCGGAGATGTTCCAAGTGAATTTGAGTGCAGGATGGAAATTGGTGGGGAAGTCCATGAGTTTTGTATGGGTGCAGGAGGTAGCACCAATGCAGTCATCAATGTAACGGAGAGTTCGGGGATAGGGCCAGTGTACGCCTGGAACAGGTATTGTTCTACATTCCCTAAAAAGAGGCAGGCATAGCTGCCTTTGATTTGGAAGAAGTGGGTGGAGTCGAAGGAGAAGTTGTTACGGGTGAGGACCAGCTCTGCTAGGCGGAGGAATGGAGGGCTTTAAGGCCTTACTGGTGGGGGATGGAGGTGTGCAGTGACTGACCGTACATACTAAAAATGAGGGAGTGGGGACTCTGAAAGTGTAAGTCATTAAAGAGAGGAAGGGCGTGTGAGGTAGCTTGGACATCGTTCTGGAGAGGGACCGGGGGGGATAGGATGGAGACAAGCTAAGTGGAAATCATTTCAGTGGGACAGGAGCAGGCAGAAATAAAGGGTCTGCCAGGGCAGACAAAATTGCTGGAGAAACTCAGTGGGTGAAGCAGCATCTATGGAGTGAAGGAAATAGGCAACGTTTTGGGCCGAAACCTTTCTTCAGACTGCCAGGGCAGTTGTGCATATGGATTTTGGGGAGAAGGTAAAATCGGGCCGCGCGGGGCTGGGGAACGATTAGGTTGGAGCTGTGGCGCAAATGCTCTGTGAGATTATGGCCTGGTGCGCATCTGTGGGGTCATGGTCCAAGGATGAGTAAGAGGGTAAGGATAAGTCTGAGAACTGGCACCTGGCCTCAATGCGGTCGAGGTCAGCGGGACTACCACGGCACCTCCCTTGTCAGCGGGTTTGATGATGACGTTGAGGTTGCTGCAGAGTGAGTGGAGGGCTATACATTCAGAGGGAATGAGGTTACATAGGTGAGGGGAGTTGAAACTTTGAAACTATTGATGTCACGTCAGCAGTTAGAAATTATCTAAAGAGGGTAGAAGGCTGTTCGGGGGAATCCAAGAGGGGGATCAGTGGAGATGGGAAAAGGGATCATCACTGGATGGTGAGGACTCCTTCCCATAGAAAAAGGCATGGAGGTGGAGGCAACGGAAGAAAAGCTCTACGTCGTGGCGGACCTATAACTCGGTGAGGTGGGGCTTAAGTTTTGGCCAGTCAAAGAAAGACGTCATTCAGCTGGAAAGAGTGCAGAGAAGATTTGCGAGGATATTGTCAGGACTCGAAGCCCTGGCTATAGGGTGAGGTTGGGCAGGCTAGGACTTTATTCCTTGGAACGTACGAGGCTGGAGGTGATCTTAAGAGTTGTAGAAAATCATGAGGGGTATAGATAGGGTGAGTACACAGGGTCTTTTTCCCCAGTGTAGGGGAAATCAATGGACGGCATAGGTTTAAGGTGAGAGGGGAAAGATTTAGTAGGAACCTGAAGGGTAAATTTTTCACACAGAGGATTGCAAGTACATAGAAAAAGCTGCCAGATTATGTAGTTCAGGCAGGTACAATATGTTATGTTGGTACAACAACAACACTTAAAAGATATTTGGAGCAGTATATGGATAGGAAAGGTTTCGAGGGATAAAAGCCAGGCACGTGCAAATGCAGCTATCTTGGATGAGGCATCTTGGTCGCCATGGACAAGTTAAATGCCCTGTTTTCATGCTGTCTGACACTATCACACCATGGTCCTTCCACAAACCTGCAGAGGATGGATGGTTAAGAAATGTTCCTATTGATTTGAAAGTCTGGTGTTTAGAAATACCTTTGAGCCGAACAGTTCAACCCCTGCATGACTGCTTTTCATTGTGGATGGGACTAGTGTAGCTGGGACATGTTGGCCAGTGTGGGCAAGTTGGGCCTCTTTCCACACTGTATCACTCTATGATTCTATGCCATCCATGATGTAGTTTTATTTTTAGGCTATTATTTTCAAAAGAGAAACTATATGCACTTTGTAAATGAAGGTACAGGCTTTTAAAGATACCAGGTGCCATTGGAGGTGTAAAACATATCTAAAAATCCTGATTGGGAAGAAAATGAATGAAATGCCAGAAAAAATGTCAACACATATGCGCTATTCAGGAAGGAAGCTAAGGAGCGACAAATGTTGTCGCTAAATACAGTGTATTCACAAACAAATCAAACTCAGTTTACCATATGTGTTGGAAAGAAATGCAGATGCTGGTTCAAAATCAAAGTGGACACAAAATCCTGGAGGGACAGGCAGCATCTCTGTGGTGAAGGAACGGGTGACGATTCAGGCCAAGACTATATCTTTACTATATTTTTGATTGTTTCAATTCA
Organism: Amblyraja radiata; assembly: GCF_010909765.2. Classification (NCBI taxonomy): domain Eukaryota; kingdom Metazoa; phylum Chordata; class Chondrichthyes; order Rajiformes; family Rajidae; genus Amblyraja; species Amblyraja radiata. The sequence continues at coordinate 53,776,495 of NC_045958.1, read as the reverse complement.
GCTTAATTCATGCTGTTACCTTCATCTCCATGCCTCCTCTTCACAATCTACCCATGTCCTCATCTCAGTTCCCCTACTGTTGACTCAAACCCACCAATAGTAAAACACCATGATATCTCTCCATGAATCGGTTTCTACATCAACCACATATTATTTTACAGCCATTTCTAGCTCCTGCTTTCATCTTTGGAATTGGTAAATGACAAGCAAATTAATGGGTAGACTTAGTATTAGATAATCTTTGGAGACCAAAAGAACAAAGTTTTGCAATTGTGGCACTGCTGCCTGTGCAGAGTTCGCACATTCTCCACGTGACCATGTGGGTTTCCTCCCACTTCCAAAGATGTGCAGGTTTATAGGTTAATTGGCTTCTGTAAATTGCCCCAAGTGTGCAGGATGCAAAACTGAGATAGCATAAAACGAATGTATCGGTGATTAATGGTCAGCGTGGACTCAGTGGGCAGAAGAGCCTGTTTCCACGCTGTATCTTCAAAACTAAAAAACGATTCATTTGCAGTGTAAATGTTGTCTGCCATTCAAAAGTTTGGATAAGCTTCATCATAATTTTTTTTGGGTATCCCCAACTGAAGAACTTGAAAACACATAAAAATAGAGATATTGATGAAGAACACCATATCACAAAAGCCGATGGTAAACATTCCCAATGATGGGTTCTAATTTTTACTGCATGTCTTGGGATGCAACATTTTGAGAGAAATCAGCAAATATAGGTAAAACAGAATTGTACAAAATACAATTCAAAACACAGTATTACAATTACTTTGGCACGTTAATTTCAGTAAACTCGCCTTTGTCAATGTACCTAAACAAGAACCTCAAAAGAGAACCATAACTGCATGTTTTCCTTGTATACACCATGACGTAACCCGTTTCGCATAGGTCTGCAAAATATTGCTAATTTGGGGAAATGTTTAATATAATTTTTATATTTACCATTTTTACTAAATTAAGATGTAACTGAATTTAAGTGTTTTCCTTCTGCAGACATGAGAATTTCAAAATAAGGCAAATAATTATTAGATAATTGCATCATTAAAGGAAACAATGCAAATTCACGCCTGATTTAGTATGCACAAGGTTTCAGATTTTAGCTGTTTAAACCAATGATTTTCTACACTGCAAAAGTAGAAGCCAAAAGCTAAATCACAAGTTGCTGAACTGCATCCATGGTTTCTGCCCTTACTGCAGCATTTTTTGTCAGAGGTCTGCAAAAAATCCGTTGTTGATATTTCCACAAAAATCATGTCAGAAAATATTCCATCAAACCTCTATGGCAGAGAACATACTGACTGATTGCATCATGGTTCGACAGGTCGAATGCCTAGGAATGGAGGCTACAGAGAGTGGGAACATGCCCGGACCATTATACATTGTGACCTCACCATTGAAGGGATCTCTATGAGGCAATGCCGCCGCCCCCCCCCCCCCCCCGCCATAGCCATGCACTTATGGCACAACTACCAGCAGGAAGGTGGTACAGGACCATGAAAAAATATGACCACCAGGTTCAACAACTGATTCTTCCCAGCAACAATCATGTTCTTGAATACTATCTTCTATGGATTGCATGGTTGGTTGCACTACGGACTTCACTTTTACACTATTATGGTTACCTACTATTTTGGTTATTAATTTATTTATTTTTTGATCATTACATTTATCTGTATGTTATTGCATTCATAGGCCTTTTACAGCAAGTAAGCATTTCATTGTTCCGCTGTCGGTACATATTAAACATTCTTGACAATCTCAAAATGACTATTTTGTAATGGCTGAAAGACATGGATAAAGTAACTGTCAACTTAACAGTGGATGTTGTACTCATCAGTCTGGTACTATAAAATGCTACCTTTGTGTATGGTAACAATATTTAATAGCTATTTTCTCCAATTCTCTCAGGCTATCAAGTGACAGATCTACAGCTTTACATGTTTTATTTTGCTTTGAATACCAAGAATGAACTTAATTTCTTCATCATACCTTAAAAAAATCTAAATGGTATGTATTAAAAAAAAAAGCCTAAATATTGATAACAATAGTTGATGTCACTGTCCTAATAGTTTCCAGACTTTTTAGTTGCATTACTTTAAATTTTAGTAAAATTGACCAACCTGGTCAATGTACCTGTTCAATGCAAAATCATATTCTGAAATGTATCTTGACATTATCTAAAGATACAGTTTTAAACAGCAAAAAACTTTCATAAAATATAAATAGTACCTGATAATGGCAATTTGTCCTTGGGTACGTGCTACAGAAAGACAGTAAGATCTGCCAAAAAAGTATATTTAAAAATTTAAACTATGTATGACACCTAAAATTTATGGCTCTTTCAAGGTATAACAAATTATGTAATTATGTTATTTTACACAATTATTATGACGTTATTATTTCCAATGCTAATATGTAATCTTGTGTTTAAATCTTAATTTAATGGTACTGCATTAGCAAATTCCATGCTGAGCTTATTAAAAGCAAAGTATGCACATTCATTCTCCATTCTTTTCTTCCAAATGCAGTGACTATGTTGGTGCAAAATATTTAATTACTGCAAATACACCATAACAAACAAGAACTAATTATTCTCGTGTCATTTCTACTTCAATCCAAATTATGTAATTGTGACATCAACAGATTTAGTAGGAATAAAATATTTAAGATTTCCACTTTTCAATTTTACAACAAAAGCTAATTAATAAAGCATTACTGAACAATTAATTTTGTACCAAACAAATACAGCCAACCACAAGTTTTCAAATACATTTTTTGGTTGTACATCACTTATTCTATCAAATATCTTTTCAAAATACAATATGTCTGTGTTGTTATGTAGTCTAAAGAAATGCAACACTGCAGAAATGTAAGGTGTTATTGTTTACAACATCCGTTTCTGCCATGCACTTGATACCTTCATGATTCTGACACAATCTGTTAGAATTCCTCCTGGCTATTTCTAGGTTAAAAACAGTAGACTATTTCGCAATACTGAAGTCCATCTTGCAGCAACACCCAAGTTCTCCGATCATAACAGCTAACTATACTTCAAAGAAAACCTTTCAGAAAAATATGACATTACTTTTGACTACATAATCTTCCCAATATAATTTAAAAATAGTATTTTTTTAAATATTGCCATCTAATTCTAACCAGCTTCATGTATCTGTCTAATTTCTCTTTTGAGATAAAAAATAATCACCATTCTCTACAATCCATTTCATGTACATACACGTTTGAAATATAGTTATCTGAACAGAGTCCTTCATGTGTCCCCATGCATTTCAAATTCTAGGTATAGCCTCCAAAAACTTCATTAATTTAATGTCATATGCCAGTAATCATCCCCAGTGATTTCCCAGTGTATCAGTAAAACTTTTCACGTTCCTACACAATTTTAGAATGCATTGGCTTCATTAAGTCATAGAACATGGACGACGCTGACAACCAAGCATCCATTTACACTAATCCTGTGCTAATACCATCATATTCTTCGCACATTCTCTTTGACTTCCCCCAAGTTCTACCACTCACCTACACATAAGAGACAATTTACTGAGTGAGGCTAACTGTCCTACTAACCTACCTGCACATCTTTGGAATGTGGGACAAAACCTGAGCAATAGAGGGACCCCACAAAGTCACAGGTAGAACATGCAAATTCCACACAGACAGCACAAGAAATCAGGATTGAACCCAGGTTGCTGGAGATGCAAGGCAGCGGTTCTACCAGCTGTGTCACTCTGGCATCCATAATCAAATTCCATTTGTGTAGGAAGGAATTGCAGATGCTGGTTTACCCTGAAGATAGACACAAAATGCTGGAGTAACTCAGCGGATCAGGATGCATCTCTGGAGAAAAGGAATAGGTGACATTTCGAGTCGAGACCTTCAGACTCTACAAATTCCATTTACTGTCCATGCAGCAATTAATATTTTAAGCATGTTATCAACTTGTTTCCAAATTAGTGGTACATTAAAGTACAAAACCAACAAGTCCCAAAATATGTCACACCATCCTCTTGTCTCTATTGTTCAAGTTTTACTGCTATCTCGGAATGTGACGATGCTTTACCATCCCATACGGTCTGAGCCGTTCCAACTCCCATGCTGTAAATGGCTCAAAGGCATTGTGAGGTCCGATCTGATTAAGTGGTCAAAGAATGTAGCCTTCGAC